>NC_074680.1:52976308-53070370 GCF_029448725.1 Salvelinus fontinalis
CACTGTGTGTGTGTGTGGGAACAAAACCACTGTGTGTGTGTGTGGGAACAAAACCACTGTGTGTGTGTGTGGGAACAAAACCACTGTGTGTGTGTGTGGGAACAAAACCACTGTGTGTGTGTGTGGGAACAAAACCACTGTGTGTGTGTGTGGGAACAAAACCACTGTGTGTGTGTGTGTGTGTGTGGGAACAAAACCACTGTGTGTGTGCGTTTGTGTGTGTGGGAACAAAACCACTGTGTGTGTGCGTTTGTGTGTGTGGGAACAAAACCACTGTGTGTGTGCGTGTGTGTGTGTGGGAACAAAACCACATTGTGTGTGTGTGTGGGAACAAAACCACTGTGTGTGTGTGTGTGTGTGTGTGAACAAAACCACTGTGTGTGTGTGTGTGTGTGGGAACAATACCGCTGTGTGTGTGGGAACAAAACCACTGTGTGTGTGTGTGTGTGTGTGTGTGAACAAAACCACTGTGTGTGTGTGTGTGTGGGAACGAAACCACTGTGTGTGTGAACAAAACCGCTGTGTGTGTGTGTGAACAAAACCGCTGTGTGTGTGAACAAAACCGCTGTGTGTGTGTGAACAAAACCACTGTGTGTGTGTGTGTGTGTGTGTTTTAAGTTGCAGGCAGGTTTTACCTCATCACGAAAGCCTGACTCTAAATCATCTTTATATATACATATATAGTTTGCTACCAAGAATCATGTGTTCTACAATCTAGTTAATTTCTCAATACAGGGGGTGCTGTTTCCACTTTGGAAAATATCGTCTCCAAATTATACTGCCTCATACTCAATTCTTGCTCGTACAATATGCATATTATTATTACTATTGGATAGAAAACAATCTCTAGTTTCTAAAACCGTTTGAATTATGTCTGTGGGTGAACCAGAACTCTTTCTACAGCGAAAATCATGACAGGACATGCGAAGCTCTGAAAAAGAGTCTCTGATCTCGGATCAGTTTTAAGCTCTGTGTGTGCCCTATGGATCGAAATGAACTGCACCCGCCTTCCCCTGGATGTCAGTAACCAATGAGAAGTGGAATGGCGTCTCTACGTGTTTCTCAGAGTTTATAAAAGGCAATGGAGTGAGATGTCCCTTCTTTTGGACGCTCGCCAGGACGCAAGGGAGGACATCAGAATGGCATGCTCAAAAGCTCTCGTTATTGACCAAAGATCTATCCGTCTGTGATTTAATTCGATATAGGTGTTAGAAACATCATAACGAAGTTATTTGAAACCGATTTATATCAGTTTATGCGAGTATATTGCTATTTTTCGGAATTTCCTTAGTATTGCGTTTGAGGATTTGGACATGTGTGTGCCGTGTAGCTATCGTTAGCTGCTAGTTCCGAAGTTGAAGAGGTCGTTTTACAACAAAGCAACGATTCTTTTGGACAAAGGACACATTGCCCAAGATACTGATGGAAGCTCGTCCAAAAGTAAGAGTTATTTATGATTTTATTCCGTATTTATGTGGAAAAATGTAAACGCAGTTGTCGGCCATTTTTTGCGGCACTAGTCTGGCTGTAACTCACAATGTATGTCTAGTAACGTTAATTTTAAAAATCTAAATCAGCGGTTGCATTAATAACCAATGCATCTTTCATTAGCTGTCCAACCTGTATTTTTTTTGTCAATCTAATCGATAAATAATCGTAAACATAGGTGCCTTTCCAAGATGGCGCCGGCCAGAATGCATGCCATGTTTTTACAGATTACATTGCATAACCACGATTTGTGATGCTAAATATGCACATTTTCGAACAAACTCTATATGCATTGTGTAATATGATGTTACAGGACTGTCATCTGAAGAATTCTGAGAAGGTTAGTGAAAAAATTAATATATTTTGGTGGCGATAACGTTATCGCCCCTTTTGCCTTGATTCAATGCTGGGGTGATGTTAGCTCATGTGGTATGCTAATATAACGATATATTGTGTTTTCGCTGTAAAACACTTAGAAAATCTGAAATATTGTCTGGATTCACAAGATCTGTGTCTTTCGATTGCTGTATGCTGTGTATTTTTCAGAAATGTTTTAGGATGAGTATTTTGGTAATTGACGTCGGTCTCTGTAATTATTCCGGCTGCTTCCAACGCTATTTCAGATTGCAGCTGCAATGTAGAACTGTGATTTATACCTGAAATATGCACATTTTTCAAAAAAAACATATGCTATACCATAAATATGTTATCAGACTGTCATCTTATGAAGTTGTTTCTTGGTTAGTGGCTATATATATCTTTATTTAGTCGAATTAGTGATAGCTACTGATGCAGGAAAAAAATGGTGGAGAAAAAAAGTTGTGTCTTTTGCAAACGTGGTTAGCTAATAGATTAACATATTGTGTCTTCCCTGTAAAACATTTTAAAAATCAGAAATGATGGCTGGATTCACAAGAAGTGTATCTTTCATCTGGTGTCTTGGACTTGTGATTTAATGATATTTAGATGCTAGTATTTACTTGTGACGCTATGCTAGGCTATGCTAGTCAGCTTTTTTACTGTGGGGGGTGCTCCCGGATCCGGGATGAGTACCAAGTAAAAGTTAATGTATTTCTGATTGGACTTCAGGGTTTCCTGACGTAGTTCTGATTGGACTTCAGGGTTTCCTGATGTAGTTCTGATTGGACTTCAGGGTTTCCTGACGTAGTTCTGATTGGACTTCAGGGTTTCCTGACGTAGTTCTGATTGGACTTCAGGGTTTCCTGACGTAGTTCTGATTGGACTTCAGGGTTTCCTGACGTAGTTCTGATTGGACTTCAGGGTTTCCTGACGTAGTTCTGATTGGACTTCAGGGTTTCCTGACGTAGTTCTGATTGGACTTCAGGGTTTCCTGGCGTAGTTCTGATTGGACTTCAGGGTTTCCTGACGTAGTTCTGATTGGACTTCAGGGTTTCCTGACGTGGTTCTGATTGGACTTCAGGGTTTCCTGAAGGATCCATAATATAGAAGCCTGGGATCCATAATATAGAAGCCTGGGATCCATAATATAGAAGCCTGGGATCCATAATATAGAAGCCTGGGATCCATAATATAGAGGCCTGGGATCCATAATATAGAGGCCTGGGATCCATAATATAGAGGCCTGGGATCCATAATATAGAGGCCTGGGATCCATAATATAGAAGCCTGGGATCCATAATATAGAAGCCTGGGATCCATAATATAGAGGCCTGGGATCCATAATATAGAGGCCTGGGATCCATAATATAGAGGCCTGGGATCCATATTATAGAGGCCTGGGATCCATAAGAGTAAGAGTTGATCACTGACTTCATATCTGTACTGTACACGACACAATACATTTCTATGTGAGCTGTACTGCTCTGTAACATAACTCGTCCACTTCCTCCCTTCTATATACACACACACTCACACTCTGTAATGTAGCCCTCAGCCACCCACTCATCTCGTAAGGCCCCAGTAAGACCTCAGCAGCACATGCAGTACCACGTGGTCTGGCCGGTGCAGCGTGGTCTGGCCGGTGCAGCGTGGTCTGGCCGGTGCGGCGCGGTCTGGCCGGTGCAGCGCGGTCTGGCCGGTGCAGGGCGGTCTGGCCGGTGCGGCGTGGTCTGGCCGGTGCGGCGTGGTCTGGCCGGTGCGGCGGGGTCTGGCCGGTGCGGCGGGGTCTGGCCGGTGCGGCGGGGTCTGGCCGGTGCGGCGGGGTCTGGCCGGTGCGGCGTGGTCTGGCCGGTGCGGCGTGGTCTGGCCGGTGCAGCGTGGTCTGGCCGGCGCAGCACCACAAATACACCCCTACTTTTTAAAATATATTTTTTTCTATTTGTCTGGCTACTCCGTGTGCTTGTGGAAAACACTGCTACTGGTTCCTCTCTAGGTTTCTTCCTAGGTTCCTGCCTTTCTAGGGAGTTTTTCCTAGCCGCCCACCGTGCTTCTACATCTGCGTTGCTTGCTGTTTTAGGCTGGGTTTCTGTATAAGCACTTTGTGACATCAGCTGATGTAAATAAAAAAAAAAGGGCTTTATCAGGGATCCTTGGGACGTTCATATCCCGTTTTGAAGTTTAAATTTGAAGACGCTATAATTCGAATCATTTCAGTTTATAGGACAAAACAAGCAAGTATAGTGTAGATAACCATTGTACCATCTAAACCGCTGTGAAATATATATTTTCTATAACCAAAAATAGTGGGGGGGTTTTTCAGCTGTTTTGAAGCTGAAACTGAAATTCAGTCGAAGTATGATCAGCAGGACAACACAGGACCATAGACTAGTGGGCGAGAGAGGGAGATTTCCCTGTGGGAGTGAGAGAGAGCCCCTAACCTAAATGATTCACACAGTTTTTCCCCCCCTACGCTGCACTGTATTGGAAACAGTCACGGAAACTTCCACGGTAAACCATGTAGCAATGCATACAAAGTGGTATCGGTCTATGAGCTTCCGTTTTTTTTTTTTACCACTTTTACAGAATACAATACCCTCTTCTCTCCCACTGTTATTTTTCATGGTTTGTAATTGTCGGACACCAGGAAGTTTGAATACAATACAATTGAAATTATGTTTCATTTTGTAGGCGAAGTGTTGGGCAGTCAACTGGGCAGTTTACAGTCAACTGACCTGTGCCTTTTTTAAGCCGCTTGGAAAATTCCAGAAAATTATGTCATGGCTTCTGATAGGCTAATTGATCTAATTTGAGAATTGTCGATGTTCTCTTCCTGTGCATTACAGGAGCATGATTAGCCCGTAGCTAGTCACACGACCTAACGTAACATATCATAACATGTAGTGTTAATGTTCTCTTACGTGTCTTCTGTTGCAGGTGCATGATGAGCGTGCTGGGCCGTAGCTCTCGTAGCTAGTCACACGGTGGGTGGGAGGGACTCCGTCCGCACCACCAGCACACTGCACCATGGTCAAACCCGGGACAGACAGAGATGGAGCCATGGTGGACAAACCCACGGGGAAGAAGGTACGCTTATACGCACAGCATATATATTCTTCACACGCCCGGCACGATCTGGTCTAGAAACAAAACCCTAGCTTATCTTTATCTCCTACGTCACGTATGTCTTAGCCCCTAACCCCCCTGGGAACAATATATGGTATTAAGTTTCTGGGTTAGCAAGTAGTCTATGGTCAGATCTACAAGATAGTAAGCCGAGCACGTGAGCGGATTATAGGGTTGTCTCTGACGACAACAACAACAAAAGTTGGCAGACCAAGAGTCGTCTGTTCTTTAGACCAATCAAAAAAAAAAAATGTAACTTGTATTTTTCCATATAGCCACACACCCTATGTGTTAATACATCAACTATATGTTGGCTACTGAGCTTGTCTGATGCTTTAAGCACTGATATTACAAATGAAGACACAGGTTGTCACGTAAATAGATTGGTGTTGGTTAAATGGTGATTTATTTTTATTTTTTATGAATGGAGCTAATTTGGAACGGCAGTTTTAATTTCATTTTTTAAATTCTCGCCGGAGCGGTGCTCAAGCACCGCTCCCTGAGCGATAAGCGGGATTTCCTACCCCCTACAGCTCTGCTCAAATACTCTGATATTTATCCAGACGAGTTCCTCTGCTCAAATACTCTGATATTTATCCAGACGAGTTCCTCTGCTCAAATACTCTGATATTTATCCAGACGAGTTCCTCTGCTCAAATACTCTGATATTTATCCAGACGAGTTCCTCTGCTCAAATACTCTGATATTTATCCAGACGAGTTCCTCTGCTCAAATACTCTGATATTTATCCAGACGAGTTCCTCTGCTCAAATACTCTGATATTTATCCAGACGAGTTCCTCTGCTCAAATACTCTGATATTTATCCAGACGAGTTCCTCTGCTCAAATACTCTGATATTTATCCAGACGAGTTCCTCTGCTCAAATACTCTGATATTTATCCAGACGAGTTCCTCTGCTCAAATACTCTGATATTTATCCAGACGAGTTCCTCTGCTCAAATACTCTGATATGAAGATATCAGTGGAACTCCTCAGGATAAATAAAGGATAACTGTATCAACTCCACACTACAACGGGAACTACTCTTTTAACTAAGCCACTGAAATTCAATTGTACTGCAGAAATCAGCATTTTCAAAACTATCAATAAAGCTGCGTTTTTATATCAAAAGTTTTTTTTGCTTCAATAGAGTGATATGGGACGGGCAACTAGTTTTTCATCACACAAATTTAATGCTAATCATTCGGCAGAAAAAAGCTTTGTGTTCATTAGATGACAACAGAAGTGCAACGCTATTTGGCTGGCAGCCACACAAGTTTATTTTTTATTTAAACCTTTATTTAACTAGGCAAGTCAGTTAAGAACAAATTCTTATTTTCAATGATGGCCTACACCGGCCAAACCCAGACACTGGGTTAACATCCTTGTCAGCTCGGGGATTCGATCTTGCAACCTTTTGGTTACTAGTCCAACGCTCTAACCACTAGGCTACCTGCCGCCCCAAGTAAAGTAAATAAGCTTACAATGAAAGAGCAAGTCATTGTTTTTGCGTAAACGATGCATGGCCATCAGATTTCTTATGTTTACCATTATATTCTAGATAGAATGTAGCCAGCTACATTTCCTAATGTTTTTCTTGACGTTAATCTAAATCTACTGGAGAAAAGCAACCGTTGCCTCTGAGAGTGCCGTTCCTGAATGTGTCTGAGGACGATAGCAAAGATTTCTCATCCGAGTGGAGATGTGTAACTGAAGCACAACATTTGTCTGAAGCCGAGCAGAAATTTACAATAAGAACAGATCTAACACTTTAGATCTCCGTTAGATATTTAGATTTTTGTTCAGGGGTTTTTATTTTATTTTTCTGCATGGGGGGGGGAACAGAGTTCTGCGTTAACGTAACCCCTGTTACAATTCATTCCTCCTCCCCTTTTTTTTTTCCAGAGCAAAGATAAGATTTCCCTGTTCACCAAGACTCCGAAGCTTGACCGCAGTGAGTTTCTGGGGGGGAAAGAAGGGAAACCACCCAAGTCTTCCATGAAACGCAAACTGTCCTTCACCGTGAGCCCCCCTCGCAGCAAGGAGAGAGAATCAGACACAGGTACCAACGTCTCACATGGCTTTTTCACAATTGTGTGTGTGTGTGTGTGTGTGTGTGTGCGGTGTGTGAGATAATGATGGGGTATATTTTTGGGTATTTTTAATATACTTTTGTACTTTATTTGGATACAACAAATAGTGTCTTATAAAGCCCATGTGGGCTGGGCATCCATGTAGATGCATGATACTATAATGATACTATAATGATACTATAATGATACTATAATGCAATCTATCATGTGCTGTACCTTCATAAATAACAGTGTATATCTAGTATAATAGTATATATCTAGTATATATCTAGTATAATAGTATATATCTAGTATAATAGTATATATCTAGTGTATATCTAGTATAATAGTATATATCTAGTGTATATCTAGTATAATAGTATATATCTAGTATAATAGTATATATCTAGTGTATATCTAGTATAATAGTATATATCTAGTATAATAGTATATATCTAGTGTATATCTAGTATAATAGTATATATCTAGTATAATAGTATATATCTAGTGTAATAGTATATATCTAGTATAATAGTATATATCTAGTATAATAGTGTATATCTAGTATAATGTATATATCTAGTATAATAGTATATATCTAGTATAATAGTGTATATCTAGTATAATGGTATATATCTAGTATAATAGTATATATCTAGTTAATAGTATATATCTAGTATAATAGTATATATCTAGTATAATGGTATATATCTAGTATAATGGTATATATCTAGTATAATGGTATATATCTAGTATAATGGTATATATCTAGTATAATGGTATATATCTAGTATAATGGTATATATCTAGTATAATAGTATATATCTAGTATATATCTAGTATAATGGTATATATCTAGTATAATAGTATATATCTAGTATAATAGTATATATCTAGTATAATGGTATATATCTAGTATAATGGTATATATCTAGTATAATGGTATATATCTAGTATAATAGTATATATCTAGTATAATAGTATATATCTAGTATACATCTAGTATAATAGTATATATCTAGTATAAGAGTGTATAATAGTATATCTAGTATAAGAGTGTATATCTAGTATATATCTAGTATAAGAGTGTATACCCCCCAAGTTTTCTGAACAAAATTTGTATTTTATTTTATTGTTGTACATAAGACTGTAACAACACCAAGAGATCAGCTCAAAGTGATTAAAAAATATATTTTGGAAATCTGTTCCAAAGTATTCCCACGCGTAATAGAGATATAATTTTTTTTGATCGTATACAAATTCAAGCTAGTTTTGAAATGTATTATGCTTTAGTCAAAATATTTGATCCGTTTGTGCTTCTTGCGGTCAAATTGCAGTCGACTAATTATTTGTAATTCTGTTCCGGCCCCTTGACCAACCGGTCAAGAGAAATTCGGCCCACGGCTGGATCTTGTTGATGATCCATATAATAGTATATTTATAGTATAATAGTATATTTATAGTATATTAATAGTATATATCTAGTAGAATAGTATATCTAGTATAATAGTATATATATAGTATAATCTAGTATACTTAGATTGGAGTCAACTTGTTTTTCAACCACTCCACAAATTTCTTGTTAACAAACTATAGTTTTGGCAAGTCGGTTAGGACATCTACTTTGCATGTGCATGACAGAACAAATTTTTACAACAATTGTTCACAGACAGATTATTTCACTTATAATTCACTGTATCACAATTCCAGTGGGTCAGAAGTTTACAATACAATAAGTTGACTGTGCCTTTAAACAGCTTGGAAAATTCCAGAAAATTATGTCATGGCTTCTGATAGGCTAATTGACATGATTTGAGTCAATTGGAGATGTACCTGTGGATGTATTTCAAGGCCTACCTTGAAACTCAGTGCCTCTTTGCTTGACATCATGGGAAAATCAAAAGAAATCAGCCAAGACCTCAGGAAAAAAATTATAGACCTCCACATGTCTGGTTCATCCTTGGGAGCAATTTCCAAACGCCTGAAGGTACCACGTTCATCTGTACAAACAATAGTACGCAAGTATAAACACCATGGGAACACGCAGCCTTCATACCACTCAGGAAGGAGATGCATTCTGTCTCCTAGAGATGAACGTAATTTGGTGCGAAATGTGCAACTCAATCCCAGAACAACAGCAATGGACCTTGTGAAGATGCTGGAGGAAACGGGTACAAAAGTATCTATATCCACAGTAAAACGAGTCCTATATCGACATAACCTGAAAGACCGCTCAGCAAGGAAGAAGCCACTGCTCCAAAACCGCCATAAAAAAAAGCCAGACTACGGTTTGCAACTGCACATGGGGACAAAGATCGTACTTTTTTGAGAAATGTCCTCTGGTCTGATGAAACAAAAATAGAACTGTTTGACCATAATGACCATCGTTATGTTAGGAGGATAAAGGGGGAGGCTTGCAAGCCAAAGAACACCATCCCAACCGTGAAGCACGGGGGTGGCAGCATCATGTTGTAGGGGTGCGTTGCTGCAGGAGGGACTGGTGCACTTCACAAAATAGATGGCATCATGAGGCAGGAAAATGTGGATATATTGAAGCAACATCTCAAGACATCAGTCAGGAAGTTAAAGCTTGGTCGCAAATGGGTCTTCCAAATGGACAATGACCCCAAGCATACTTCCAAAGTTGTGGCAAAATGGCTTAAGGACAACAAAGTCAAGGTATTAGTGGCCATCACAAAGCCCTGACCTCAATCCTATAGAAAATGTGTGGGCAGAACTGAAAAAGCGTTTGCGAGCAAGGAGGCCTACAGACCTGACTCAGTTACACCAGCTCTGTCAGGAGGAATGGGCCAAAATTCACCCAACTTGTTGTGGGAAGCTTGTGGAAGGCTACCCGAAACGTTTGACCCAAGTTAAACAATTTAAAGGCAATGCTACCAAATACTAATTGAGTGTATGTA
Source organism: Salvelinus fontinalis (assembly GCF_029448725.1). Classification (NCBI taxonomy): domain Eukaryota; kingdom Metazoa; phylum Chordata; class Actinopteri; order Salmoniformes; family Salmonidae; genus Salvelinus; species Salvelinus fontinalis. The sequence continues at coordinate 52,986,274 of NC_074680.1, forward strand.
AACTTCTGACCCACTGGGAATGTGATGAAATAAATAAAAGCTGAAATAAATTATTCTCTCTACTATTATTCTGACATTTCACATTCTTAAAATAAAGTGGTGATCCTACCTGACCTAAAACGGGGAATTTTTACTAGGATTAAATGTCAGGAATTGTGAAAAACAAAGTTTTTAAATGCATTTGGTTAAGATGTACAGTGGGGCAAAAAAGTATTTAGTCAGCCACCAATTGTGCAAGTTCTCCCACTTAAAAAGATGAGAGAGGCCTGTAATTTTCATCATAGGTACACTTCAACTATGACAGACAAAATGAGAAGAAAAAAATACAGAAAATCACATTGTAGGATTTTTTATGCAAATTATGGTGGAAAATAAGTATTTGTACTTATTTGTATGTATGTAAACTTCCGACTTCAACTGTATGTTAACATGTTCACAGTAACGTTAAGTAAACAACATCTGTACTGGTCTGGTCTGATACGTGGTACATTGTTCATAGTAACGTTAAGTAAACAACACGATCTGAACGTTTTATAAAGTCGTTGGTTACTCTAACTAAGTAGCTCGTGACAGGAGCGTCTGCTAAATGACTGAAATAGTTTAATGCTGCAGTCAGAGATTCTGGGGGGGGGGGGGTTGCCTTGTTTTTCTACACCACCAACATATTCAGCATCTTGTTTTCACTTCAACTCAAATCTGGAACAGCCAGAGAGAGTCTAGATGTACTGAGGCAATAGTAGCCTGAGCTCATTGCCGGTAAAACTAATATATAACTAAGCCTTCGTCTGGTGTAATGACCTGATACTTTCTGTGTTGAGCTTCCCTGTAACCAGTCACACACACACACACACACACACACACACACACACACACACACACACACACATAGTCCCCTGTATCCAACCAACCCATGGTTTTGGATATTGAAACCCCCTTATTGCAACTTTCCCAACAACACACACAGTGCTGCTTTTTCATTTGAAGTCTATAAACAGTCATTTTCAGTCAGATCCTGTATATGAAACAGGGTTGAAACTAGAGGTTGAATCTGTAATTACGATCAAGGACCCTGGGTATGGTGGCCTAAACAGGACACACTGTTTAGACTCCTTCACACACAACCGTTACTCCGTCTCCTCCGCGTTTTAGCTCTGAATAAATGTTCAACTGAATGTTCTCCCATAATCCCATGGAGTAGGCCCCTGGTTGAATGTTCTCCCATAATCCCATGGAGTAGGCCCCTGGTTGAATGTTCTCCCATAATCCCATGGAGTAGGCCCCCGGTTGAATGTTCTCCCATAATCCCATGGAGTAGGCCCCTGGTTGAATGTTCTCCCATAATCCCATGGAGTAGGCCCCTGGTTGAATGTTCTCCCATAATCCCATGGAGTAGGCCCCTGGTTGTACTCTCTTTTTAAATTTAGCTCCGATGAAATGTATTTGAGAAATTATCCTAGATCAGGTTTCATTGTTTGAATGGTAAGATGCCAACCTTTTGGGTAGTGAAGGAAAGCAACCGCCCACTCCGCCCTGGATCTTTACTGTCTCTTGTAATGAATAATTACAAACAATACATAACTCTTGAGTAGAAGTTTGAGTTGCTCTGTGACAATTTCTAATTGTGTTAAAGGATAAAGGTTAAAGTCTTTTTGTTAAATCGAAAGTCAAATCCTGGCTTCTGGTTCAAGCTGACGTGATGAAGTGCATTTTGGAAAAATATTCAGACCCCTTGACTTTATCCGCATTTTGTTACGTTACATCCTTATTCTAAAATGTATTACATAATTTTTTCCCCCCTCATCAATCTACACACAATACAGCATAATGAATCTTGGTTTCATCAGACCAGAGAATCTTGTTTCTCATGGTCTGAGAGTCCTTTAGGTGCCGTTTGGCAAACTCCAAGCGGGCTGTCATGTTCCTTTTACTGAGGAGTGACTTCCGTCTGGCCACTCTACCATAAAGACCTGATTGGTAGAGTGCTGCAGAGATGGTTGTCCTTCTGGAAGGTTCTCCCATCTCCACTGAGGAACTCTTGACCATCAAGTTTTTGGTCACCTCCCTGACTAAGGCCCTTCTCCCCCGTTTGCTTAGTTTGGCCGGGCGGGCGAACTTCTTCCATTTAAGAATGATGGTGGCCACTGTGTTCTTGGGGACCTCTAAATGCTGCAGACATGTTTTGATACCCTTTACCCAGATCTGTGCCTCGACACAATCCTGTCTCTGAGCTCTACGGACAATTCCTATGACCTCATGGCTTGGTTTCAAATTAAATATTATTTGTCACATGCGCCGAATACAACAGTGAATTGCTTACTTTAAAGCCCTTAACCAACAATGCAGTTTTAAGAAAAAAAGATAACAAAAAATAAATAAAAGTAACAAGTTATTCAAGAGCGGCAGTAAAATAACAATAGCGAGGCTATATACAGGGGGCACCGGTTAATCGAGGAAATTGAGGTAATATGTACATGTAGGTAGAGGTATTAAAGTGACTATGCATAGATGATAACAACAGAGTAGCAGCAGTGTAAAAGGGGGGGGGGGGGGGGGGGGCAATGCAAATAGTCTGGGTAGCCATTTGATTAGATGTTCAGGAGTCTTATGTCTTGGAGGTAGAAGCTGTTTAGAAGCCTCTTGGACCTAGACTTGGAACTCCGGTACCGCTTGCCGTGCGGTAGCAGAGAGAACAGTCTATGACTAGGGTGGCTGGAGTCTTTGATTATTTTTTTTTCGGTCCTTCCTCTGACACCTTGTGGTGGTATAGAGGTCCTGGATGGCAGGAACCAGTGATGTACTGGGCCGTACGCACTACCCTCTGTAGTGCCTTGCAGTCAGAGGCCTTGCAGTGGTCTATACCAGTCAGGGTGCTCTCGATGGTGCAGCTGTAGAACCTTTTGAAGATCTGAGGAACCATGACAAATCTTTTCAGTCTCCTGAGGGGGAATAGCTTTTGTCGTGCCCTCTTCACAACTGTCTTGGTGTGCTTGGACCATTCTAGTTTGTTGGTGATGTGGACACCAAGGAACTTGAAGCTCTCAAACTGCTCCACTGCAGCCCCGTTGATGAGAATGGGGGCGTGCTCGGGTCCTCCTTTTCCTGTAGTCCACAATCATCTCCATTGTCTTGATCACGTTGGGGGAGAGGTTGTTGTCCTGGCACCACACGGCCAGGTCTCTGACCTCCTCCCTATAGGCTGTCTCGTCGTTGTCGGTGATCATGTTGTGTCATCTGCAAACTTAATGATGGTGTTGGAGTCGTGCCTGGCCGCGCAGTCATGAGTGAACAGGGAGTACAGGAGGAGACTGAGCACTCACCCCTGAGGGGCCCCTGAGTTGAGGATCAGCGTGGCAGATGTGTTGTTACCTACCCTTACCACCTGGGGGCGGCCCGTCAGGAAGTCCAGGATCCAGTTGCAGAGGGAGGTGTTTAGTCCCAGGATCCTTAGCTTAGTGATGAGCTTTGAGGGCACTATGGTGTTGAACTCTGAGCTGTAGTCAATGAATAGCATTCTCACGTAGGTGTTCCTTTTGTCCAGGTGGGAAAGGGCAGTGTGGAGTGCAATAGAGATTGCATCATCTGTGGATCTGTTGGGGCGGTATGCAAATTGGAGTGGGTCTAGGGTTTCTGGGATAATGGTGTTGATGTGAGCCATGACCAGCCTTTCAAAGCACTTCATGGCTACGGACGTGAGTGCTACGGGTCTGTAGTCATTTAGGCAGGTTGCCTTTCGTGTTCTTGGGCACAGGGACAATAGGGGTCTGCTTGAAACATGTTGGTATTACAGACTCAATCAGGGACATGTTGAAAATGTCAGTGAAGACACCTGCCAGTTGGTCAGCACATGCCCGGGGTTTCTAGGTCACATCTTGGCGTGAGAGTTTGAATTGAACAGCCTACAACAGAGGAGCTAGTTGTGTGCTTTTGGGTAGTGAAGGAAAGCAACAGCCCCACTCCACCCTGGATCTTCACAGTCTCTTGTAATGACTCATGTGTGAGATGTGTGAATGAGCGTGTGAGAGAGAGAGGCGTGCATTAATGCGTTGCTTTCCCCCTGCTCTCTCTCTTCTCTCCCTCCCTCCTCATCTCCCCTTCTCTTCCCTCCCTCTCTCTTCCCTCCCTCCCTCTTACCTCCCCACCGCCCCGTGTCTCTGCTCCCCCCTGCTCTCTCTCTCCTCTCCCTCCCTCCCTCATCTCCCCTTCTCTTCCCTCCCTCCCTCTCTCTTCCCCCCCCCTCCCCACCGTTCCGTGTCTCTGCTTTCCCCCTGCTCTCTCCCTCCCTCCCTCCTTATCTCCCCTTCTCTTCTCTCCCACCCCCTCCCCACCGCCCCGTGTCTCTGCTTTGCCCAGTAGATGAGTCAGACCCAGGCCAGTCCACTGAGTCCTGGGAAGAGTCTGAGGGGAGGTTAGTGACTCCCTGCAGGATGTGTTCAGCAGGTAACTGGTCACTGCAGCCTGGGTCCTCGAGTCTACGCTACGCTACGCTACGCTATGCTATGATGTTAAAACACACGCACACACACACACACACGCATACATGTGTTGTGTGTGTGTGTGTGTGTGTGTGTGTGTGTAGGTGTCTTGTCGTAGTAACTGCAGCAACTCCATGTCATGTACCCAACACTCTCTGCCGTGCTGTAAACACACACACATGGAGTGGTCTTATAGTTTCCCTTGCATGCTACTATGCTGTCTTCCTACCCTGTTATGCTAGTCTAATCCCCATCTTCCAGCCCTGTTATGCTAGTCTAATCCCAGTCTTCCTACCCTGTTATGCTAGTCTAATCCCCTTCTTCCTACCCTGTTATGTTAGTCTAATCCCGTTTTCCTACCCTGTTATGTTAGTCTAATCCCCGTCTTCCTACCCTGTTATGTTAGTCTAATCCCCATCTTCCAGCCCTGTTATGTTAGTCTAATCCCCGTCTTCCTACCCTGTTATGCTAGTCTAATCCCCGTCTTCCTACCCTGTTATGTTAGTCTAATCCCCATCCTCCTACCCTGTTATGCTAGTCTAATCCCAGTCTTCCTACCCTGTTATGCTAGTCTAATCCCCATCTTCCTACCCTGTTATGTTAGTCTAATCCCCGTCTTCCTACCCTGTTATGTTAGTCTAATCCCAGTCTTCCTACCCTGTTATGTTAGTCTAATCCCCGTCTTCCTACCCTTTTATGTTAGTCTAATCCCGGTCTTCCTACCCTGTTATGTTAGTCTAATCCCAGTCTTCCTATCCTGTTATGATAGTCTAATCCCCATCTTCCTATCCTGTTATGTTAGTCTAATCCCCGTCTTCCTACCCTGTTATGCTAGTCTAATCCCCGTCTTCCAGCCCTGTTATGCTAGTCTAATCCCCGTCTTCCTACCCTGTTATGCTAGTCTAATCCCCGTCTTCCAGCCCTGTTATGCTAGTCTAATCCCCGTCTTCCTACCCTGTTATGCTAGTCTAATCCCCGTCTTCCTACCCTGTTATGCTAGTCTAATCCCCGTCTTCCAGCCCTGTTATGTTAGTCTAATCCCCGTCTTCCAGCCCTGTTATGCTAGTCTAATCCCCGTCTTCCAGCCCTGTTATGCTAGTCTAATCCCCGTCTTCCTACCCTGTTATGTTAGTCTAATCCGCGTCTTCCTACCCTGTTATGTTAGTCTAATCCCCGTCTTCCAGCCCTGTTATGTTAGTCTAATCCGCGTCTCCCTCTCCTGTTAGTCTACTCCCCGTTAGTCTAATCCCCATCTCCCTCTCCTGTTAGTCTAATCCCCGTCTCCCTCTCCTGTTAGTCTAATCCCCGTCTTCCTATCCTGTTAGTCTAATCCCCGTCTCCCTCTCCTGTTAGTCTAATCCCCGTCTCCCTCTCCTGTTAGTCTAATCCCCGTCTCCCTCTCCTGTTAGTCTACTCCCCGTTAGTCTAATCCCCATCTCCCTCTCCTGTTAGTCTAATCCCCGTCTTCCTATCCTGTTAGTCTAATCCCCATCTCCCTCTCCTGTTAGTCTAATCCCCGTCTTCCTATCCTGTTATGTTAGTCTAATCCCCGTCTCCCTCTCCTGTTAGTCTAAGCCCCATCTCCCTCTCCTGTTAGTCTAATCCCCGTCTTCCTATCATGTTAGTCTAATCCCCGTCTTCCTATCCTGTTAGTCTAATCCCCGTCTCCCTCTCCTGTTAGTCTAATCCCCGTCTCCCTCTCCTGTTAGTCTAATCCCCGTCTCCCTCTCCTGTTAGTCTACTCCCCGTTAGTCTAATCCCCATCTCCCTCTCCTGTTAGTCTAATCCCCGTCTTCCTATCCTGTTAGTCTAATCCCCATCTCCCTCTCCTGTTAGTCTAATCCCCGTCTTCCTATCCTGTTATGTTAGTCTAATCCCCGTCTCCCTCTCCTGTTAGTCTAATCCCCATCTTCCTATCCTGTTATGTTAGTCTAATCCCCGTCTCCCTCTCCTGTTAGTCTAATCCCCATCTCCCTCTCCTGTTAGTCTAATCCCCGTCTTCCTATCCTGTTATGTTAGTCTAATCCCCGTCTCCCTCTCCTGTTAGTCTAATCCCCATCTTCCTATCCTGTTATGTTAGTCTAATCCCCGTCTCCCTCTCCCGTTAGTCTAATCCCCGTCTTCCTATCCTGTTAGTCTAATCCCCATCTCCCTCTCCTGTTAGTCTAATCCCCGTCTTCCTATCCTGTTATGTTAGTCTAATCCCCGTCTCCCTCTCCTGTTAGTCTAATCCCCATCTTCCTATCCTGTTATGTTAGTCTAATCCCCGTCTCCCTCTCCTGTTAGTCTAATTCCTTTTTCCTATCCTGTTATGTTAGTCTAATCCCCGTCTCCCTCTCCTGTTAGTCTAATCCCCATCTTCCTATCCTGTTATGTTAGTCTAATCCCCGTCTCCCTCTCCTGTTAGTCTAATCCCGTCGTCCTATCCTGTTAGTCTAATCCCGGTCGTCCTATCCTGTTAGTCTAATCCCCGTCGTACTATCCTGTTAGTCTAATCACCGTCGTCCTATCCTGTTATGTTAGTCTAATCCCCGTCTCCCTATCCTGTTATGTTAGTCTAATCCCCATCTCCCTCTCCTGTTAGTCTAATCCCCGTCTTCCTATCATGTTAGTCTAATCCCCGTCTTCCTATCCTGTTAGTCTAATCCCCGTCTCCCTCTCCTGTTAGTCTAATCCCCGTCTCCCTCTCCTGTTATGTTAGTCTAATCCCCGTCTCCCTCTCCTGTTAGTCTACTCCCCATCTCCCTCTCCTGTTAGTCTAATCCCCATCTTCCTATCCTGTTAGTCTAATCCCCATCTCCCTCTCCTGTTAGTCTAATCCCCGTCTTCCTATCCTGTTATGTTAGTCTAATCCCCATCTCCCTCTCCTGTTAGTCTAATCCCCGTCTTCCTATCCTGTTATGTTAGTCTAATCCCCATCTCCCTCTCCTGTTAGTCTAATCCCCGTCTTCCTATCCTGTTATGTTAGTCTAATCCCCGTCTTCCTATCCTGTTGTGTTACACTCTAAACACTGTCTGCCTGCTCTCTAGAGCTCGCTAGCCAGCTCACCTCACGCATGTCTGTATGTCGGCTTGATGGTGTTATGAGTGATGCGTTGGTTATACCAACCGTACACATTGTGCTGGCCCCCCTTTAAGGACGCCGTGCTCGCTAACCGCTTTCTTTGCGTGGCGTGATCGAGAGATGCGGTGCCAAAGATGGGAGGGCACTTCATCACCTTATTGCATTACCCTTGTTGTTGATAATCTTTGCTGTATCCCAAATGGCATAGTGTACTCTTTTTGACTAGGGTCCATAGAGACTATGCTATATAGGGAATAAGATGCATTTTGGGATTCACAACTTGCTGATATGGCAAAATTGTGAATTGAGAAATGTGTGTGTATTTTTTTTTCTTTTCGGTTTCTAAGTCTAACCCTGTTTCCTGTCCTACCTCTGTTCATAGATAAAGATGGGCCGGATAAGAAGAAAGTCAAGAAGGAGTCTGGGGGGAGTAAGAAGGCCCCGGTTAATCTTCTGTTTGGTTACCCGCTGTCTGAACGCAAACAGATGGCCTTACTGATGCAAATGACTGCCATGGACAACAGCCCAGGTTAGTCAGAATACAGTCATGCCCTGTCTCCCTCTCCCTCTCATAACCTCTTAGAGATGGTTAATATATTAATCAGGATTTAGAGTCATAATGATAAACAACAGCCTTGTTGATAACGGACCTCCCGGTACAACAGCCATGTTGATAACGGACCGCCCGGTACAACAGCCATGTTGATAACGGACCGCCCGGTACAACAGCCATGTTGATAACGGACCGCCCGGTACAACAGCCTTGTTGATAACGGACCTCCCGGTACAACAGCCATGTTGATAACGGACCTCCCGGTACAACAGCCTTGTTGATAACGGACCTCCCGGTACAACAGCCTTGTTGATAACGGACCTCCCGGTACAACATGGCTGTTGATAACGGACCTCCCGGTACAACAGCCTTGTTGATAACGGACCTCCCGGTACAACAGCCTTGTTGATAACGGACCGCCCGGTTATCAGAAAAAACAAGACTTAAAAAATAAAAATCACTTTCTCTGAGTTATTTCTCTCTCCCCTCCCTCTCCTCCTCAGACTCGACCCCTAGCCACCCGTCCCAGGCCCTCCCCGTGCAGAAGAAGCTCCCCAGCAGTACGGCCTCCAGGGCGAGGGACAAGGTGAACAAGAGGAACGAGCGTGGCGAAACGCCGCTACACATGGCCGCCATACGAGGGGACGCCAAGCATGTCAAGGAGATCATCAGCCTGGGAGCTGATGTCAACGTCAAAGACTTTGCAGGTAAAGGAACACCTGGCCACACGTTATAAACTAGAAAGACTTTGCAGGTAAAGGAACACCTGGCCACACGTTATAAACTAGAAAGACTTTGCAGGTAAAGGAACACCTGGCCACACGTTATAAACTAGAAAGACTTTGCAGGTAAAGGAACACCTGACCACACGTTATAAACTAGAAAGACTTTGCAGGTAAAGAAACACCTGACCCCACATTATAAACTAGAAAGGCTTTGCAGGTAAAGGAACACCTGACCACACGTTATAAACTAGAAAGACTTTGCAGGTAAAGAAACACCTGACCCCACATTATAAACTAGAAAGGCTTTGCAGGTAAAGGAACACCTGACCACACGTTATAAACTAGAAAGACTTTGCAGGTAAAGAAACACCTGGCCACACTTTATAAACTAGAAAGGCTTTGCAGGTAAAGGAACACCTGACCACACGTTATAAACTAGAAAGACTTTGCAGGTAAAGAAACACCTGACCACACGTTATAAACTAGAAAGACTTTGCAGGTAAAGGAACACCTGACCACACGTTATAAACTAGAAAGACTTTGCAGGTAAAGAAACACCTGACCACACGTTATAAACTAGAAAGACTTTGCAGGTAAAGGAACACCTGACCACACGTTATAAACTAGAAAGACTTTGCAGGTAAAGAAACACCTGACCACACGTTATAAACTAGAAAGACTTTGCAGGTAAAGGAACACCTGACCACACGTTATAAACTAGAAAGACTTTGCAGGTAAAGGAACACCTGACCACACGTTATAAACTAGAAAGGCTTTGCAGGTAAAGAAACACCTGGCCACACTTTATAAACTAGAAAGACTTTGCAGGTAAAGGAACACCTGACCACACGTTATAAACTAGAAAGACTTTGCAGGTAAAGGAACACCTGACCACACGTTATAAACTAGAAAGACTTTGCAGGTAAAGAAACACCTGACCACACGTTATAAACTAGAAAGACTTTGCAGGTAAAGGAACACCTGGCCACACGTTATAAACTAGAAAGACTTTGCAGGTAAAGGAACACCTGACCACACGTTATAAACTAGAAAGACTTTGCAGGTAAAGAAACACCTGACCACACGTTATAAACTAGAAAGACTTTGCAGGTAAAGGAACACCTGACCACACGTTATAAACTAGAAAGACTTTGCAGGTAAAGGAACACCTGACCACACGTTATAAACTAGAAAGGCTTTGCAGGTAAAGAAACACCTGGCCACACTTTATAAACTAGAAAGACTTTGCAGGTAAAGAAACACCTGACCACACGTTATAAACTAGAAAGACTTTGCAGGTAAAGGAACACCTGACCACACGTTATAAACTAGAAAGGCTTTGCAGGTAAAGAAACACCTGACCACACGTTATAAACTAGAAAGACTTTGCAGGTAAAGGAACACCTGACCACACGTTATAAACTAGAAAGACTTTGCAGGTAAAGGAACACCTGACCACACGTTATAAACTAGAAAGGCTTTGCAGGTAAAGAAACACCTGACCACACGTTATAAACTAGAAAGGCTTTGCAGGTAAAGAAACACCTGACCACACGTTATAAACTAGAAAGACTTTGCAGGTAAAGAAACACCTGACCACACGTTATAAACTAGAAAGACTTTGCAGGTAAAGGAACACCTGGCCACACGTTATAAACTAGAAAGACTTTGCAGGTAAAGGAACACCTGACCACACGTTATAAACTAGAAAGACTTTGCAGGTAAAGGAACACCTGGCCACACGTTATAAACTAGAAAGACTTTGCAGGTAAAGGAACACCTGACCACACGTTATAAACTAGAAAGACTTTGCAGGTAAAGGAACACCTGACCACACGTTATAAACTAGAAAGACTTTGCAGGTAAAGGAACACCTGGCCACACGTTATAAACTAGAAAGACTTTGCAGTTAAAGGAACACCTGGCCACACGTTATAAACTAGAAAGACTTTGCAGGTAAAGGAACACCTGACCACACGTTATAAACTAGAAAGACTTTGCAGGTAAAGGAACACCTGGCCACACGTTATAAACTAGAAAGGCTTTGCAGGTAAAGGAACACCTGACCACACGTTATAAACTAGAAAGACTTTGCAGGTAAAGGAACACCTGGCCACACGTTATAAACTAGAAAGACTTTGCAGGTAAAGGAACACCTGGCCACACGTTATAAACTAGAAAGACTTTGCAGGTAAAGGAACACCTGGCCACACGTTATAAACTAGAAAGACTTTGCAGGTAAAGGAACACCTGGCCACACGTTATAAACTAGAAAGGCTTTGCAGGTAAAGGAACACCTGACCACACGTTATAAACTAGAAAGACTTTGCAGGTAAAGGAACACCTGGCCACACGTTATAAACTAGAAAGACTTTGCAGGTAAAGGAACACCTGGCCACACGTTATAAACTAGAAAGACTTTGCAGGTAAAGGAACACCTGACCCCACGTTATAAACTAGAAAGGCTTTGCAGGTAAAGGAACACCTGACCACACGTTATAAACTAGAAAGACTTTGCAGGTAAAGGAACACCTGACCCCACGTTATAAACTAGAAAGGCTTTGCAGGTAAAGGAACACCTGACCACACGTTATAAACTAGAAAGACTTTGCAGGTAAAGGAACACCTGACCCCACATTATAAACTAGAAAGGTCAGAGTAACTTTTTTAAAGATGTACACACACATTTTAGTCATTTACCAGGCACTCTTATCCAATGTGGCTTGCTTATAACACCTAAACCCACACACACATTTCACATCCAATTTTGTCACATGAGCTGAATACGACACCTTACTGTGGAATGCTTACTTACAAGCCGTAACCAACAGTGCATTTCAAGAAAAATAATTTAAATAAATATTTAAATGAATAAATCAAAAAAATAACAAGAAATTGACGTAACAATAACGAGGCTAAATGCAGGGGGTACCTGTACCGAGTCAGTGTGCGGGGGATCATTTACCCAGAATGCCTTGCTCTAATGCCTAAACCCACATTCTCACTCCTCTCCCTGTGGACCCATAAGGCTGCAACTCGTTAGGCGCTGACCCATTCCAGTTTCCCCTTCAAAAAGACAATTTCTTCCTTCCGTCAGGCTGGACCCCTCTTCACGAGGCATGTAACCTCGGTTACTACGACGTGGCCAAGGTTCTGATCGCGGCCGGCGCTGAAGTCAACACCCAGGGTCTGGACGATGACACGCCGCTCCACGATGCCTCCAGTAGTGGACATACAGACGTAGGTTGACCTTCCTGACCTGACCTCCCTGACCTACCTACATGTACCACCGCTGGTTCTCTTAACATGGGAGTACTGCTTAGATTGAAACTTACATCACCTTTTATTGACTTTATTCAGGAATTATCTGGTATCCTTGAGCTCTTGGAGATCGATCAACATTTTTTTAATTTTTTTAAATCACACTGACATAAATATTCACAAAGACGAACAAGCTGGACCTTGAGAGAGGGAGAACTAATCACTTGTTCTATCCCCCTTCATATAGATTGTGAAGCTGCTGCTGAGACATGGAGGCAATGCGTTCCAGGCCAACAAGCGAGGGGAGCGGCCCGTGGACATCGCTGATTCCCACGAGCTAGAGCTCCTCCTAAAGGGAGAGGTGCCCCTCTCAGACCCAGAGGATAGCTCCTCAGGTAGGGTGTCCTGTAGAGGATAGCTCCTCGGGTAGGGTGTCCTGTAGAGGATAGTTCCTCGGGTAGGGTGTCCTGTAGAGGTTAGCTCCTCGGGTAGGGTGTCCTGTAGAGGATAGCTCCTCGGGTAGGGTGTCCTGTAGAGGTTAGCTCCTCGGGTAGGGTGTCCTGTAGAGGATAGCTCCTCGGGTAGGGTGTCCTGTAGAGGTTAGCTCCTCGGGTAGGGTGTCCTGTAGAGGATAGCTCCTCGGGTAGGGTGTCCTGTAGAGGATAGCTCCTCGGGTAGGGTGTCCTGTAGAGGATAGCTCCTCGGGTAGGGTGTCCAGTAGAGGATAGCTCCTCGGGTAGGGTGTCCTGTAGAGGATAGCTCCTCGGGTAGGGTGTCCTGTAGAGGATAGCTCCTCGGGTAGGGTGTCCAGTAGAGGTTAGCTCCTCGGGTAGGGTGTCCTGTAGAGGATTGCTCCTCGGGTAGGGTGTCCTGTAGAGGTTAGCTCCTCGGGTAGGGTGTCCTGTAGAGGATTGCTCCTCGGGTAGGGTGTCCAGTAGAGGATTGCTCCTCGGGTAGGGTGTCCTGTAGAGGTTAGCTCCTCGGGTAGGGTGTCCTGTAGAGGATTGCTCCTCGGGTAGGGTGTCCTGTAGAGGATTGCTCCTCGGGTAGGGTGTCCTGTAGAGGATAGCTCCTCGGGTAGGGTGTCCTGTAGAGGATAGCTCCTCGGGTAGGGTGTCCTGTAGAGGATAGCTCCTCGGGTAGGGTGTCCTGTAGAGGATTGCTTCTCGGGTAGGGTGTCCTGTAGAGCAGGTATTCCCAAACAGGGGTACGCCAAATAAAAAATGTGACTTCCCACGAGCCGGGTTGTGACAAAATCCCACACTCATTCTTATGTTTATAAATGTATTGTGTGTGTGTGGCAGGCTTACAATGATGGCAAAAAACAACATTTGAAAGTGCGCTGACACTGGTGCTAGAGTGGGTACAGCTGGAGTGCGCTGACCCTGGTGCTAGAGGGGGTACAGCTGGAGTGCGCTGACCCTGGTGCTAGAGGGGGTACAGCTGGAGTGCGCTGACCCTGGTGCTAGAGGGGGTACAGCTGGAGTGCGCTGACCCTGGTGCTAGAGGGAGTACAACTGGAGTGCGCTGACCCTGGTTCTAGAGGGGGTACAGCTGGAGGTTGAATGTTTGAAGGGGTACGGGACTATAACAGGCTTGGGAACCACTAGTATAAAGGATAGCCCTGCTTCACACTTTTAACGCGTGTAGCTTGTTATTGTCGGTCAATCATGGCCGCACTACCATCAGAGGCTGCATCCATGTGTAGCAAGTGAAGTGGAAGATTTCTAATCGATACGAAATGGAATTACATAATTAAGTTGGCTAATTGAGAAGGAGTGTAGACTACAATGATCAACCAACAGGTAGGCTGTTTAATCTGAATGGAGGAGTTGTAGGGGACACAGAGCGCAGCAAAATATCCTCAATTAGTTTGCTAGCTATCAATCTTTTTTTAACTAACTTACACTACATGGCCACTGCTCGTCCAACATCTCATTCCAAAATTCATGGGCATTAGTATGGAGTTGGTCGCCCCCCGCTTTGCTGCTATAACAGCCTCCACTCTTCTGGGAAGGCTTTCCACTACAACCTTACCGTGAAATGCTTACTTACAAGCCCTTAACCAATAATGCCGTTTTAAGGAAATTGAGTTAAGAAAAATATTTACTAAATAAGCGAAAGTAAAAAAATAAATAAAAAGTAACACAATAAAATTACAATGAAGAGGCTGTATACAGGGGGTACCGGTACTGAGTCAATGTGCGGGGGTACAGGTTAGAGGTCATTTGTACATGTAGGTAGGGGTGAAGTGAGTAGGGCTTCTCCCCCACATGTCTGTGCTGAAACAACAAGCAGAGTGCACTGCCTTTCCTGAGCCACGTGAGTCCCCATTCTGTAAAATGTATTTCGACTATCCGGATATCTGGGAGAAAAAAAAATATATTATTCGAATAGTGAAATCAAGTGCCCGTCCCTACTTGTAATCAACTTAATTAGAAAAACAAGGCTATTTATTCTGTTTTCAAGATTTTAATTATTCTCTTTTCCTCTACAGAGTCTGAAGACCCTCCGTCTGTAAACCCCTCAAGTGTGGACGTGGATGATGACCACATGGATGACTCGGACGTGGAGAAGGTCTCTGAAGGCAAACGGAGCACCGTGAAGGCCTCACCCTCCATGTCCGGCCTGGACGAGTATGAGTTCAAAGACGAGGAGGAAGAAGACCTGAGTAAAGCCCTGAACGACAGACACATCCTCCGGAGAGAACTGAGGCAGGAAGAGAAGGATCATTTGGCCGTGAAGCAGAGCGGTAAAGGGGACGGGAGCGGCTCTGTCCAGTCTAAGAAGACGAAGACGTCGTCCCGCGTCCTGTATTGCAGCTCTGATAGTTCCAGTGATGAGATGGAGATGCCGTCAGAGAGAAGGAGCTCTCCGACCTGCTCCCACGGCTCGGAGGGACACAAGGCGCCAGATGCCAGCAGGACTAAGAAAGAGAACCTCACGACTTCCGAAAAGAAAGACAAAGGCAGCAAAGTAAAGAAGAAGAACAAGAGCAAGAGCAAGAACAAGGAGAACCAGGAGGATGGGAAGGAAAACAGCAAAGCTCTGGTGTTCTCCGTAGCCACCGTGTCGGAGACACACACGGATAAGAACAGCCGGGGACTCTGTGGGGACGAAGACTCGTTCAAGATGTCCTTCAGTCCCAAGGACGACTCGTCCGTCCACCTCTTCCATCTGTCTGCCACCGTCAAGTCCCCGAAGCTCAACCACGGCCTGGCCGACAAGCAGCCGTCCTCCAACCCGCTCAAACAGGAGAACGCCAAGATGACGTGCGTCTCGATTGCCGAAGGCCCCTGTCCGCCAGATGGTGTCAAGTACAACCACTACAACCCAGAGTCTGAGTTCTGCACAGAGAGCTCCAGTAGTAAAGGCTGCAAGCACAAGGAGAAGAGCAAGCACCACCAGAATGACGTCACCGTGGACGCTGGTGGTGGTGCTGTGGGGGAAGATGGAGGCTCCAGTCCGTATAATAAAGACGGCAGCGTTGCCAACAGCGTGGACGTCACTGAAGGTGGTGCCTTACGGAAGACGGATAAGGACGGCAAGGTGGTCAAGAAGCACAAGTTAAAACACAAGGAGAAGGACAAGCCCAGGAGGGAGTATGAGCCAGAGAGGAACCGCCACCGGCAGAAAGAGGGCAGTAGGAAGGACGGCCACAGGAACCTGGAATTCGACCGTGAGTTCTGGAAAGAGAACTTCTTCAACGATGACGAACCTTTGCCTCCAGGGAAAATGGAGAGGGAGGACTGCGGATCTCCTCAGAATACCTCAACATCGGGCAGCTCTCCTGTGAAGGAAGAGAGAAAAGAGACAAAAGAGAAACACCCCTCTAGCATCAGCAGCAAGGAGAAGAGGCCGAGAAGAGAAGAGGAGCGCTTGAAGAAGGAGAGGAAAGAACCCTCGTCTGTCTGTAAAGAGGAGAGAGGGGGAAAGGATGGGAAGCTCAGTGAGCGTGAGGAGAGGACTGAGTGCCTAAGCTCTGTACGGGTTTCGGTTCCTGAGGAGACGCAGCATAACTCCACCAGTGGGAAAGACGAACCGGAGGAGAAACCGGTAACGGGGACCACATCTACGGCTGATTCAGATCAGCTGGATGCCTCTGAGAAATGCCAGCGGGACAAATACGACAGGAGGTCTTCTGTAAAGGACCGTGAGGCTGACAAGACGGATAAAAAGCATCCCGACAAAGAAAAGAAAGTCAAGATTGAGCACCCTGAGAAATCAGAGAATTCACAGAATTCCATGGATCGCTGGAAAGAGAGGGAGAAGGAAAGGATGGCGTCCCCTGGTGACAAGAACCACAAAGAGATCGAGAAGCTCAGAGCCTTGTCCGCGACGAAAAAACACGAGGAGAGCAAGGACAAGAAGAGCAAAGACAAGCCAGATAAGAGGAGTGACAGGGTGAGGGAGTACAACGCGGGAGAACACAAAGACAGGACAAGCTCCGATAAGAAAGGAAAACCACCTTTAGAGAAATCCATGGACCACAGTAAATCCGATCGCTCTAAGGAAAAGGAGAACGACAAAGACTGCGATAAGAAGAAAAAAGAAAAATCTAAAGACAGCTCTTCCTCATCTTCCTCCAGCTCTAACCTGAAGCTCCTCTTGGAGGAGAAGGGCTATGTGTCTGAAAGTGGCAAGACATTACCAGCAAAACTACTGAAGACAGAGGACCTCCTAAAGACGCCAGAGAAAGACCGGAGAGACCGAGAATCCAGAGACTCTGACAGGCACCGAGATCGGGACAAAGACCGTTCCAAGGACCGTTCCAAGGAGGGTAGCAAGGCCAGTAAGACCAAACCCAATGAGACAGAGGCTAACCGAGACAACAGGTCCAAAGCTAAAGCCTCGTCTGCCACCCGGGAAGAGCAGAAGCCCAAAGAGAAACGCCTGGTCAACGAAGACCTGAGGCAGACCAGCTTCGAACGGA
Organism: Salvelinus fontinalis; assembly: GCF_029448725.1. Taxonomy (NCBI): domain Eukaryota; kingdom Metazoa; phylum Chordata; class Actinopteri; order Salmoniformes; family Salmonidae; genus Salvelinus; species Salvelinus fontinalis. The sequence continues at coordinate 53,003,282 of NC_074680.1, forward strand.
TGCTGAGTCTGAAGGACCAGGAGATTGAACAGTGGCACCGGAAGCATCTAGAAAAGATCAAACAGAAGGAGCGGGAGAGGATGAAACAACGGCCCTCCTCTACGACGACAGACCCAGGGAAGCTCAAAAGCAAAGCCAAAGCCAAGACGACGTCCTCGTCTTCTGGAGAACCGTGCTTGAGCAAAGAATTGCTTCGCTCCAAGAGCTCTGAAGGCTCCTCCGACGTTCACTGTCGGGACAGAGACAAACCCCTTAAGGACAGCACCAGCTCCAGGACCATGTCTCTGGACGGGAAGACACTCTCCTGCCTCAGTGGGAAGCTGATGGCTGGTATGGAGAACAGCTTGAGCAGGTCACCCAGGCCAGAAAGCCAGCGGTCGGGTCTCATGTCCAGGTCTGTGTCTATGGTCTCTGTGGCCAGCTCTGAAGACTCCTGTCAGGCTACATTGCTGACGCCGAGACCTATTGAGTACGACTCGGATATGACCCTGGAACCCTCCCAGGACTTTCAGCTGCCTTTCCTCCTGTCTTCCTTCCTCTCGTATCCTGCCGTTCACGACAACATTCTTCTAGAAGAGCCGGGGCAAGATAACCAGACTCCGCTGCAGAGCAGAAACGCTTCCCCCTGCCTTAGGGCTATTCTGGACGAAGACGCTAACTGTGCGACGGCGTCTGAGGGCAGACCTTTCGAAACTCTGTCCAAGGCCGCCGTGGTGCCTGCTGCTCAACCCAGTGAAGAGCCCACAAGTGTTCAGCCTTTAGAGACCTGTGCAGATCCAGAGGAGAGCCAGAGTCAAAGTGATCCAATTCAGATGCTTCCGAATCTTCCTAATGCAATAACAGATGCAGATCTCAACACTGAGAGTAAAGGGAACACCGCTTCAGGTGTCTATCTCCCACCTCAAGCGTACAACACCAGAGATCCTCACATAAAGCACTCCTCAACACTTCAGCAGGCTAGTGTCCCACAGCTAGCTACACCAGAACAGAGAGGGTTTTCTTCCACCTCTGATCCTCTCCTAATACGGGACGTCCAGTGTATCCCCGTGGAGACCTCCAGTGCGGCACCTGAATGTAGCATAAAGGACCTGCCCTCTGAGGACATGACGCCACTGGTGACATTATCTTCTCTATCCTGTCAACTGCCGTTCTCCAGGACCGAAACCACCTCATCTCTCTCTGCTAGCCAGTTATGGGAAATCCTTCCAAACACCAGTATGGTGACCTCACAGCAGATGCAGACAGAGACTGATGGAGATCTGGCTCTTGATCCTAAAGATAAAACTCCAGTTGAGAGTGCAGCCAGCAGCGCTGAAAGCAGAGCAGCTGTAGAGAGCCTTCAGAGTGCGTTAGGAGCCTCTAGACCGGAATGGATGGACAACCCAGTAGCCTCCACCAGCGCTAGCTCAGAGGACTCCATGATGACCACCAGCAAAACCAAGGACTCCACGATGATCACCAGCAAAACCAAGGACTCTCCAGAGGAGATGGACACTGACGTGAACAGTGAAGACTGTAAGAAATCCAGATTCTCCAGTGACATTGTGGGTCCTAGCGATCCTCAGCCGGACAAAAACTATCATACTAGCCAGCTTACGTCATCCACTGTGTCGCGCTGCTCGAGCCCTGAACACAAGGAAGAAGAAACTTCTGATGCTCCTGATCGCATATTGGAGAAGTGGAGTGGTCCCGAGGCCATGTCAACAGAAAAGGCTAGCTGTTGGTCTTCGTCAGAGGGCAGTAGTATGGTCACCATCCCTGAGGTGAAGGCAGAGCCATGCCAAGAGCCTACCTCCGAGGAGAGACCAGAAGGACAGACTCCCTCGATTGTTGGATCAGACCAAACCCAGAGTGTTTCTGGACAGAGTAGTAACTTCCAGCAGGGCTCCCAGACAGACCAGAGTGTTAGTAGTTACAGCAGCAGTGGGGTCTCTGCTAGCTCTTCCCCCCAGTCTGGGGACAGAGACTCTGACTCCTCCGGGGCTAAGGCCAAGGTCCTCTCCCTAACCATGGAGGAGGACCAGGACTTCCAGCAGACCCACCCCAGAAAGAAGAAGATGCCCAGATTGTCTACCTCCAACCAGGCTGGAGGCAGCATGCAACAGGTGGGCTCGTCTGGAAGATAGGATAAGGGAGAGGGAATGGGTACGTCTAGAAAAGGGTGAGAATGTGTTTTTAGGAGGGAAGGACATTGAGGACAATATGAAGGAGAGAGGAAAGGGAAAGGAAGGAGGGAAGGAGAGAGGAAAGGGAAAGGAAGGAGGGAAGGAGAGAGGAAAGGGGAGGAAGGAGTATTGACGTTTTGAAGAGAAGTCGGAGAGTGGGTAGGTGAAAGGGAGGAGGGACAGAGATACGGAGTGGTAGGTCTAGTTGTAAGGGTGGACATTCGGGACAACATTTCTTATCTTGGGGACAGTAAAGTTTCTTATCTCCTCTACCTTATCTTACCGTATTTCTCTTCTCTCCTTATCAGGAGTCTCTGGCGTCCATCGTTGACTCTCTGAAGCTGGAGGAGATTCAGCCGTACCAGACGGAGAGGGCCAACCCTTACTACGAGTTCCTGCACATCCGCAAGAAGATCGAGGAGAAGCGTAAAGTGCTGCTGAGCGTCATCCCCCAGCCGCCGCAGTATTACGACGAATACATGACTTTTACTGGATCATACCTGCTAGACGGGAACCCGCTCAGCAAACTCTGTATTCCAACTGTGAGTCTGGAGTTTTTTTTTTTTGTAAATCAACTGTCATTTATTCATCTTCTCTTATGTGAGTCTGTCTGTTTATTCACAGAGTCCCCAAGATTCATTAGTTTTGCTCCTTGACTAGAAAGCTGTATTGACACTTGAGGGCATCTCCACTCTTCTGTCCTTTTCTTTTGTCCCCTTTCTTTCTCTTCTGTCCTTTACTTTTTTTTCTCTTTCCCTGTGTCTCTCCTTTCTTGTTGTTTCTTCCATTTAAAATATAAAAAAGTGATTTCTAGTATAGTTCTGGGAAATGTTTAAATTTGTATTGCTGAAGTCCTCGACTCAAGACACCAGCATTAAAAAAGGGTCTTATTAAACAAATATTTAACGTTTCATGATGTTGAACTTATTTGTAATGTTTATTTGTCTCTATTAACAGATCACTCCTCCTCCGTCTCTTCCGGACCAACTGAAGGAGATGTTTAAACAACAGGAAGTTGTTCGTATGAAGCTACGGTTGCAACACAGCATTGAACGGGTATGTGGAGTAATTCATTGCTGCTATAACAGCCTCCACTCTTCTGGGAAGGCTTTCCACTAGATGTTGGAACATTGCTGCTATAACAGCCTCCACTCTTCTGGGAAGGCTTTCCACTAGATGTTGGAACATTGCTGCTATAACAGCCTCCACTCTTCTGGGAAGGCTTTCCACTAGATGTTGGAACATTGCTGCTATAACAGTCTCCACTCTTCTGGGAAGGCTTTCCACTAGATGTTGGAACATTGCTGCTATAACAGCCTCCACTCTTCTGGGAAGGCTCTCCACTAGATGTTGGAACATTGCTGCTATAACAGCCTCCACTCTTCTGGGAAGGCTTTCCACTAGATGTTGGAACATTGCTGCTATAACAGCCTCCACTCTTCTGGGAAGGCTTTCCACTAGATGTTGGAACATTGCTGCTATAACAGCCTCCACTCTTCTGGGAAGGCTTTCCACTAGATGTTGGAACATTACTGCTATAACAGCCTCCACTCTTCTGGGAAGGCTTTCCACTAGATGTTGGAACATTGCTGTGGGGACTTGGTTCCATTCAGCTACATGAGAATTAGTGAGGTCGGACACTGATGTTGGGCGATGGCGTTGAGGTCAGGGCTCTGTGCAGACCAGTCAAGTTCTTCCACACTGATCTCGACAAACCATTTCTGTATCGACCTTGCTTTGTGCGTGGAGGCATGAAAAAGGAAAGGGCTTTCCCCAAACTGTTGCCACAAAGTTGGAGGCACAGAATCATCTAGAATGTCATTGTATGCTGTAGCATTAAGATTTCTCTTCACTGGAACTAAGGGACCCGAACCATGAAAAACAGCCCCAGACCATTATTCCTCCTCCACCAAACTTTACAGTTGGCACTATGCATTGGGGCAGGTAGCGTTCTCCTTGTATCCGCCAAACCCAGATACATCTGTCGGATTGCTTTACACCGATCCAGCCGACGCATGGTATTGCACTTGGTGATCCTAGGCTTGTGTGCGGCTGCTCAGCCATGGAAACCCATTTCATGAAACTCCCGACGAACAGTTCCTGTGCTGATGTTGCTTCCAGTAACCTTTCGGTTACTTTCCCAACATTCTCAACCGCTAGGCTACCTGCCACCCTTTTTTGTGATTTTTTTGTGGTCAATGAACCGTTTCTTTGTGGATTTTGATGTGCTTGGGGCTATCGTCTTGCTGGAAGAGTCTCTTGCAGCCAAGTTTCAGCCTCCTGGCAGAAGCGACCAGGTTTTTGGTTAAAATGTCCTGGTACTGGTTAGAATGTCCTGGTACTGGTTAGAATGTCCTGGTACTGGTTCAAATGTCCTGGTACTGGTTAGAATGTCCTGGTTCTGGTTAAAATGTCCTGGTTCTGGTTAAAATGTCCTGGTACTGGTTAGAATGTCCTGGTACTGGTTAGAATGTCCTGGTACTGGTTAAAATGTCCTGGTTCTGGTTAAAATGTCCTGGTACTGGTTAGAATGTCCTGGTACTGGTTAGAATGTCCTGGTACTGGTTAAAATGTCCTGGTACTGGTTAGAATGTCCTGGTACTGGTTAAAATGTCCTGGTACTGGTTAGAATGTCCTGGTACTGGTTAAAATGTCCTGGTTCTGGTTAAAATGTCCTGGTACTGGTTAGAATGTCCTGGTACTGGTTAGAATGTCCTGGTTCTGGGTAAAGTTCATGATGCCGTTGACCTGAACAAGGCCCCAGGACCAGTAGAAGAAAGATAGTCCCATAACATCAAAGATCCACCACCACATTTTACAGAAGGGATGGTGTTCTTTTCTGAATATGCATCTTTGTTTAGACTCCCAACCCACCACTGGTGTGTGTGACCAAAGAACTCTATTTTCAGGTCATCTGAGCACCGGTTCCAATCCAAGTGCCAATGTGTTTACAGTCTCCGGACTAGAACCCCATTTGAAAACATGTGGTTTGAATTGAAGCAGGCAGTCCATAAGCGATTTGGAAAGAATCTGTATGGAGGAATGGTCTAAAATTTCTCTCCGACGTGTTCTTCAATCTCATAAAACGTTATAGAGCCAGTGCTATCCTCTGTGCTATCCTCTGTGCTATCCTCTGTGCTATCCTCTGTGCTATCCTCTGTGCTATCCTCTGTGCTATCCTCTGTGCTATCCTCAGTGCTATCCCCTGTGCTATCCTCTGTGCTATCCTCTGTGCTATCCTCTGTGCTATCCTCAGTGCTATCTTCTGTGCTATCTTCTGTGCTATCCTCAGTGCTATCCTCAGTGCTATCCTCAGTGCTATCCTCAGTGCTATCCTCTGTGCTATCCTCTGTGCTATCCTCTGTGCTATCCTCTGTGCTATCCCCAGTGCTATCTTCTGTGCTATCCCCTGTGCTATCCTCTGTGCTATCCTCTGTGCTATCCTCTGTGCTATCCCCTGTGCTATCCTCTGTGCTATCCTCTGTGCTATCCTCTGTGCTATCCTCAGTGCTATCCTCTGTGCTATCCCCTGTGCTATCCTCTGTGCTATCCTCTGTGCTATCCTCTGTGCTATCCTCTGTGCTATCCTCTGTGCTATCCTCTGTGCTATCCCCAGTGCTATCCTCAGTGCTATCCTCAGTGCTATCCCCTGTGCTATCCTCTGTGCTATCCCCAGTGCTATCCCCAGTGCTATCCTCTGTGCTATCCTCAGTGCTATCCTCAGTGCTATCCTCAGTGCTATCCCCAGTGCTATCCTCAGTGCTATCCCCAGTGCTATCCTCAGTGCTATCCTCACAGGGGAAGGATGCTGGGCTAAACTGTCTCTTTAGATTAGTTTGAATCATTTTTAAACATAATGTGTATACATACATACATACATACATACATACATACATACAGTACGTACGTAAATACATACATACATACAGTAAATACATACAGTAAATACATACAGTAAATACATACATACATACATACAGTAAATACATACAGTAAATACATACATACATACATACATACATACATACATACATACATACATACATACAGTGGGGAGAACAAGTATTTGATACACTGCCGATTTTGCAGGTTTTCCTACTTACAAAGCATGTAGAGGTCTGTAATTTTTATCATAGGTACACTTCAACTATGAGAGACGGAATCTAAAACAAAAATCCAGAAAATCACGTTGTATGATTTTTAAGTAATTAATTTGCATTTTATTGCATGACATAAGTATTTGATCACCTACCAACCAGTAAGAATTCCGGCTCTCACAGACCTGTTAGTTTTTCTTTAAGAAGCCCTCCTGTTCTCCACTCATTACGTGTATTAACTGCACCTGTTTGAACTCATTACCTGTATAAAAGACACCTGTCCACACACTCAATCAAACAGACTTCAACCTCTCCACAATGGCCAAGACCAGAGAGCTGTGTAAAGACATCAGGGATAAAATTGTAGACCTGCACAAGGCTAGGATGGGCTACAGAACAATAGGCAAGCAGCTTGGTGAGAAGGCAACAACTGTTGGCGCAATTATTAGAAAATGGAAGAAGTTAAAGATGACAGTCAATCACCCTCGGTCTGGGGCTCCATGCAAGATCTCACCTCGTGGGGCATCAATGATCATGAGGAAGGTGAGGGATCAGCCCAGAACTACACGGCAGGACCTGGTCAATGACCTGAAGAGAGCTGGGACCACAGTCTCAAAGAAAACCATTAGTAACACACTACGCCGTCATGGATTAAAATCCTGCAGCGCACGCAAGGTCCCCCTGCTCAAGCCAGCGCATGTCCTGGCCTGTCTGAAGTTTGCCAATGACCATCTGGATGATCCAGAGGAGGAATGGGAGAAGGTCATGTGGTCTGATGAGACAAAAATAGAGCTTTTTGGTCTAAACTCCACTCGCCGTGTTTGGAGGAAGAAGAAGGATGAGTACAACCCCGAGAACACCATCCCAACCGTGAAGCATGGAGGTGGAAACATCATTCTTTGGGGATGCTTTTCTGCAAAGGGGACAGGACAACTGCACCGTATTGAGGGGAGGATGGATGGGGCCATGTATCGCGAGATCTTGGCCAACAACCTCCTTCCCTCAGTAAGAGCATTGAAGATGGGTCGTGGCTGGGTCTTCCAGCATGACAACGACCGGAAACACACAGCCAGGGCAACTAAGGAGTGGCTCCGTAAGAAGCATCTCAAGGTCCTGGAGTGGCCTAGCCAGTCTCCAGACCTGAACCCAATAGAAAATCTTTGGAGGGAGCTGAAATTCCGTATTGCCCAGCGACAGCCCCGAAACCTGAAGGATCTGGAGAAGGTCTGTATGGAGGAGTGGGCCAAAATCCCTGCTGCAGTGTGTGCAAACCTGGTCAAGAACTACAGGAAACGTATGATCTCTGTAATTGCAAACAAAAGGTTTCTGTACCAAATATTAAGTTCTGCTTTTCTGATGTATCAAATACTTATGTCATGCAATAAAATGCAAATTAATTACTTAAAAATCATACAATGTGATTTTCTGGATTTTTGTTTTAGATTCCGTCTCTCACAGTTGAAGTGTACCTATGATAAAAATTACAGACCTCTACATGCTTTGTAAGTAGGAAAACCTGCAAAATCGGCAGTGTATCAAATACTTGTTCTCCCCACTGTACATACATACAGTACCAGTCAAAAGTTGACACACCTACTCATTCAAGGGTTTTTCTTTATTTTTTACTATTTTCCACATTGTAGAATAATAGTGAAGACATCAAAACTATGAAATAACACATATGGAATCATGTAGTAACCAGAAAAGTGCGAAACAAATCTAAATATATTTTATGTTTTAGGTACTTGTTACTTCATAGTTGCTACCCTTTTCCTTGATGACAGCTTTGCACTCTCAAATGTTTTTGTTTTTTTATTAAGAAAAATGAATATGGTGGCAAACTTTTGACTGGTACGATATATATTTGTATATATTTATTATTTTATATATATAGCTAAATTTATTGATTTGACTGTCATCGTTATCAAGGGTCAATAATGTTGGACCCAGCTGCATTTAGTTATTTTATAAACGGTTACTTTGAATATTGTTTCTCATTACAAATACAAGGAGATGCTTTAGTTTCATCATCTTCTCTGCTTTGTTCTGAATCAGCTATTAAACCCAACTCATTCAACCTTGAATTACATGAATTACAACTCTCCTGTCTGATTATTCTAGTCCAACTCTCCTGTCTGATTATTCTAGTCCAACACTCCTGTCTGATTATTCTAGTCCAACTCTCCTGTCTGATTATTCTAGTCCAACTCTCCTGTCTGATTATTCTAGTCCAACTCAACTCCCCCCGTCTTCCTTATGAATTACAACACTCCTGTCTGATTATTCTAGTCCAACTCAACTCCCCCGTCATCCTCATGAATTACAACACTCCTGTCTGATTATTCTAGTCCAACACTCCTGTCTGATTATTCTAGTCCAACACTCCTGTCTGATTATTCTAGTCCAACACTCCTGTCTGATTATTCTAGTCCAACACTCCTGTCTGATTATTCTAGTCCAACTCTCCTGTCTGATTATTCTAGTCCAACACTCCTGTCTGATTATTCTAGTCCAACTCTCCTGTCTGATTATTCTAGTCCAACTCTCCTGTCTGATTATTCTAGTCCAACTCTCCTGTCTGATTATTCTAGTCCAACTCTCCTGTCTGATTATTCTAGTCCAACACTCCTGTCTGATTATTCTAGTCCAACTCAACTCCTGTCTGATTATTCTAGTCCAACTCAACTCCTGTCTGATTATTCTAGTCCAACTCAACTCCTGTCTGATTATTCTAGTCCAACTCAACTCCTGTCTGATTATTCTAGTCCAACTCAACTCCTGTCTGATTATTCTAGTCCAACTCAACTCCTGTCTGATTATTCTAGTCCAACACTCCTGTCTGATTATTCTAGTCCAACTCAACTCCTGTCTGATTATTCTAGTCCAACTCAACTCCTGTCTGATTATTCTAGTCCAACTCAACTCCTGTCTGATTATTCTAGTCCAACTCAACTCCTGTCTGATTATTCTAGTCCAACACTCCTGTCTGATTATTCTAGTCCAACACTCCTGTCTGATTATTCTAGTCCAACACTCCTGTCTGATTATTCTAGTCCAACACTCCTGTCTGATTATTCTAGTCCAACACTCCTGTCTGATTATTCTAGTCCAACACTCCTGTCTGATTATTCTAGTCCAACACTCCTGTCTGATTATTCTAGTCCAACACTCCTGTCTGATTATTCTAGTCCAACTCTCCTGTCTGATTATTCTAGTCCAACTCTCCTGTCTGATTATTCTAGTCCAACTCTCCTGTCTGATTATTCTAGTCCAACTCTCCTGTCTGATTATTCTAGTCCAACTCTCCTGTCTGATTATTCTAGTCCAACACTCCTGTCTGATTATTCTAGTCCAACACTCCTGTCTGATTATTCTAGTCCAACACTCCTGTCTGATTATTCTAGTCCAACTCTCCTGTCTGATTATTCTAGTCCAACACTCCTGTCTGATTATTCTAGTCCAACACTCCTGTCTGATTATTCTAGTCCAACACTCCTGTCTGATTATTCTAGTCCAACTCTCCTGTCTGATTATTCTAGTCCAACACTCCTGTCTGATTATTCTAGTCCAACACTCCTGTCTGATTATTCTAGTCCAACACTCCTGTCTGATTATTCTAGTCCAACCCTCCTGTCTGATTATTCTAGTCCAACCCTCCTGTCTGATTATTCTAGTCCAACCCTCCTGTCTGATTATTCTAGTCCAACACTCCTGTCTGATTATTCTAGTCCAACACTCCTGTCTGATTATTCTAGTCCAACACTCCTGTCTGGCTATTCTAGTCCAACACTCCTGTCTGATTATTCTAGTCCAACACTCCTGTCTGATTATTCTAGTCCAACTCTCCTGTCTGATTATTCTAGTCCAACACTCCTGTCTGGTTATTCTAGTCCAATACTCCTGTCTGGTTATTCTAGTCCAACACTCCTGTCTGATTATTCTAGTCCAACTCTCCTGTCTGATTATTCTAGACCAACACTCCTGTCTGATTATTCTAGTCCAACTCTCCTGTCTGATTATTCTAGTCCAACACTCCTGTCTGATTATTCTAGTCCAACTCTCCTGTCTGATTATTCTAGTCCAACACTCCTGTCTGATTATTCTAGTCCAACACTCCTGTCTGATTATTCTAGTCCAACACTCCTGTCTGATTATTCTAGTCCAACACTCCTGTCTGATTATTCTAGTCCAACACTCCTGTCTGATTATTCTAGTCCAACACTCCTGTCTGATTATTCTAGTCCAACACTCCTGTCTGATTATTCTAGTCCAACACTCCTGTCTGATTATTCTAGTCCAACACTCCTGTCTGATTATTCTAGTCCAACACTCCTGTCTGATTATTCTAGTCCAACACTCCTGTCTGATTATTCTAGTCCAACTCTCCTGTCTGATTATTCTAGTCCAACTCTCCTGTCTGATTATTCTAGTCCAACACTCCTGTCTGATTATTCTAGTCCAACACTCCTGTCTGATTATTCTAGTCCAACACTCCTGTCTGATTATTCTAGTCCAACTCTCCTGTCTGATTATTCTAGTCCAACTCTCCTGTCTGATTATTCTAGTCCAACACTCCTGTCTGATTATTCTAGTCCAACACTCCTGTCTGATTATTCTAGTCCAACTCTCCTGTCTGATTATTCTAGTCCAACACTCCTGTCTGATTATTCTAGTCCAACACTCCTGTCTGATTATTCTAGTCCAACTCAACTCCCTCTTTTTTTTTCCTTCCAGGAAAAGCTGATTGTTTCCAACGAGCAGGAGGTGTTACGAGTCCACTACCGGGCCGCCAGAACGCTAGCCAATCAGACGCTCCCGTTCAGTGCATGCACCGTGCTATTGGACGCTGAAGTGTATAACATGCCTCAGGATGCCCAATCAAGTGGCATGATGTCACGCACTGTCGAATCAGTAAGTTTTGGCATCAAATCACATTTATTTAGAATTGATCGTGTACTCTGGAATGGATAAGTTGGCATCAATCAACTAATCAAATGTATTTGTAAATTATTTTTACAACAGCAGTTACGTTTCCATTTGAGTCATTCCGCTTTTATCCAGAGACACTCACTTGTTGACGCGAAGGGCTTTTTACAACAAGTGTTTTAAAAATCACGATGGTTTTTAACAGAACTGAACTTTACTACTGACAGTTCTGAGTAACGTTGTACTAATGATGTTTACGTGTGTGTTTTGGTTTCCAGGGTGACCAAGATGGCAAGACGTCGGTGAGGGGCCGTTTCAACGCCCGCCAGTTCATGTCCTGGTTACAAGACGTGGACGACAAGTTCGATAAACTCAAGGTAAGATTTCTCTGAAAAATAATATCCGTACTACCTGTAATCTGGAAATACATTTTTTTTGAGCATGTAGCCAATGGCATGGATGTTCATGAGTTTCATTCATCCTGTTTAACCACATGAGTTTTATGATTTGAACTATCAATATTTCAGAAACCTCAAATTTGAAATGTATTCCTTTAGCGAATCAATCATGTCCAGTGTCATCCAATTGTTTAATATTTGATGTATTCTCTCTGTCTCTCTCTCTCGCTCGCTGTCTCTCTCTCTCTCTCTCTCGCTGTCTCTCTCTCTCTCTCTCTCTCTGTCTCGCTGTCTCTCTCTCTCTCTCGCGGTCTCTCTCGCGGTCTCTCTCTCTCTCTCTCTCTGTCTCTCTCGCTGTCGCTCTCTCTCTCTCTCTCTCTCTCTCTCTCTCTCTCTCTCTCTCTGTCTCGCTGTCTCTCTCTCTCTCTCGCGGTCTCTCTCTCTCTCTCTCTCTCTCTCTCTCTCTCTCTCTCTCTCTGTCTCGCTGTCTCTCTCTCTCTCTCGCGGTCTCTCTCTCTCTCTCTCTCTCTCTCTCTCTCTCTCTCTCTGTCTCTCTCGCTGTCGCTCTCTCTCTCTCTCGCTGTCGCTCTCGCTGTCGCTCCCTCTCTCTCTCTCGCTGTCGCTCCCTCTCTCTCTCTCGCTGTCTCTCTCTCTGTCTCTCTCTGTCTCCAGACGTGTCTTCTGATGCGGCAGCAGCACGAGGCAGCAGCTCTTAATGCGGTCCAGCGTCTCCATTGGCAGCTGAAACTCCAGGAGCTGGATCCAGTCATGTACAAGTCCACCTCCATCTTCGAGATATCCGAGTTCTACATCCCCCTGGTAGAGGTCAACGACGACTTTGACCTCACGCCCATATGACCTGTGACCCTTGACCTTTAGGGCTAGGACTGGCAGTCAGGGTCAGGCAGAGGACCGATGATTAGGAAGGATCATCTAGTGGCCCATCTACCTCTTAACGGGGATAAAGAGATGGAGAGATGAAGGGATGGGAAAACGTGAGGCACTTGGAACATGGATGTGTGTAGAGAGCACCGTGTGTGTGTGTGTGTGTGTGTGTGTGTGTGTGTGTGTGTGTGTGTGTGTGTGTGTGTGTGTGTGTGTGTGTGTGTGTGTGTGTGTGTGTGTGTGTGCAGCACTTCTCTAAATGTGGCTGAGCTCCTATGGTAGACACAACAGAGACACCACAGACCTCCCTTCCTCCTACACCAAGAGGACTGGCCTTATCCTCCCAACTAGTGGCAAACTGACTGCTTATTCTGTTCTGGACAGGCCTGGAGCTCCACCAGGGCTCAGGGGCCCAGACCACACACTTACCCCAGGGGCCCGAGGCTGGGTAGGGGTTGGGACAGCGCCAGGTGCTGCTGTCTGCTGAGAGGAGAGAGCTCCAGAGAGAGACCAAGCATGGACACTATTCCCTATATAGGGCACTATGTGAAGTGTATAGAAAATAGGGTGCCGTTCCTGATGTTCCCTATGGAGTCGACCATCCCTCTGCCCTCTGCACCTCCTGGTGTTCCCTATGGAGTCGACCATCCCTCTGCCCTCTGCACCTCCTGATGTTCCCTATGGAGTCGACCATCCCTCTGCCCTCTGCACCTCCTGATGTTCCCTATGGAGTCGACCATCCCTCTGCCCTCTGCACCTCCTGATGTTCCCTATGGAGTCGACCATCCCTCTGCCCTCTGCACCTCCTGATGTTCCCTATGGAGTCGACCATCCCTCTGCCCTCTGCACCTCCTGATGTTCCCTATGGAGTCGACCATCCCTCTGCCCTCTGCACCTCCTGATGTTCCCTATGGAGTCGACCATCCCTCTGCCCTCTGCACCTCCTGATGTTCCCTATGGAGTCGACCATCCCTCTGCACCTCCTGATGTTCCCTATGGAGTCGACCATCCCTCTGCACCTCCTGATGTTCCCTATGGAGTCGACCATCCCTCTGCCCTCTGCACCTCCTGATGTTCCCTATGGAGTCGACCATCCCTCTGCACCTCCTGGTGTTCCCTATGGAGTCGACCATCCCTCTGCCCTCTGCACCTCCTGGTGTTCCCTATGGAGTCGACCATCCCTCTGCACCTCCTGGTGTTCCCTATGGAGTCGACCATCCCTCTGCACCTCCTGATGTTCCCTATGGAGTCGACCATCCCTCTGCACCTCCTGGTGTTCCCTATGGAGTCGACCATCCCTCTGCACCTCCTGATGTTCCCTATGGAGTCGACCATCCCTCTGCACCTCCTGATGTTCCCTATGGAGTCGACCATCCCTCACCTCCCTCATCGAGCAGGGTTACAAAACGGGAGAAGAAAAAAAAAAACATTTCAATTCAGCTTTTGTTTTTAAGTGTTTATTCCATCGTACACAGACTTGTTTTTTTTAACTTATTTTCTACAGACAGATTGTGCATTTGTAAATAACCCATGTAATGATGGTTTGAAACTTGTACAGAAAAAATAACTAAGATATTTTGATTGTAAAATGTTTGTTTTTTTTCACTTTTTTTGGTTTATGTCTGTTTTAATGGACCAAAGTTGAATTTGTGTTGAGTCTGTGTGCTCTTTCTCTCTGTCAAGGTCCTTGTTGTTGTTACTGTTGTTGAAATCAATGTTGTTGGCGTAACTCTTTTGAGAATGTCGGGTCGGATTCTGTTTTTTTCCTTTTGGTTCTATCATTTTTTGCTTTTTTTTTGTTGCTTTTTTTATTCCCATCTGGACTGGAGTTGGGATCCACGCACCACATCAACGTGTTATTCCTTTGACTGGTGGTTTGGATGCTGTGCATGCTGTTATTTCCTGATCCCAGAAGAAGCTGTACCGTGGACTGTTGTGATTTGAGGTTTAACTGAAGTCACTCAGCTCTTTCCCTTTTCGTTTTGTTCTGTCCTTTCACAAACAAAGTTTCTATCTGAAATGGCACCCTATTCCCTATATAGTGCACTACTTTAGACTCCAAATGGGATCCTATTCCCTATATAGTGAACTACTTTTGACCGGGACCCTATGCAGGCTCTTGTCAAAAGTATTGCAGACCTGCCAACCTGCGTAACATAGTCAAAGTACTCTGGTACGAAAAACAACCTTAAAATACGTATGAACAGGCTTCTAGTTGGCAGATTGAATGTTTTTTGACTCGACTGTCGGAAGTTGGAGCTGAGCCAATCAGGGGACTTGGGCGAATAGAACGAATCTTTAGCTTTCCCCCCCCCTCCGTAGTCATACTAGTGTTTTCATCCCTCCAATAAGATGGCAGCTCTCCACTTTGTCTGTTGATATCACTGATGGATGAGGAAAAAACGGTAGGGGAAAATTTTCCCAAAATTGTATGGTGTTAGTCAAGCACGTAACTATTATTCCGTAGTTAGCTCCTTCGCTAAGGGGTCACTACAGCAAAGGTAGTTAGCTCCTTCGCTAAGGGGTCACTACAGCAAAGGTAGTTAGCTCCTTCGCTAAGGGGTCGCTACGGCAAAGGTAGTTAGCTACAGCGTTTAGTCAACTAAGCGAGAACACTTTCTTGCCTGCGCATTTTGTTTTCCGTAATGGTAGTAGGTCGAGAGAGCATTAACGAGCGAAAAGGAAACGTTGCGTTGTTGCTGAAGTTCAGTGAGCGTCGCAGGGGGAACAAGAAGAAGAAGGTGGATGGAAACAAACATGGCAGAGAGCTGCTGTTTCCCGCTGTGACCTTCCTTCACAGAAAGTTATGTCAGACTGTTTAAACATTACCAGGCATTATGTTAATGACTACATTGCATCAAGTAATTTAATTATTCTGAATTTTCTCTACGAACAAAATGAAGAAGCCAGTTTTGCATTTCACTGACTATCGACATAAAGACAGTTATTTGTTAGAATAGTAATTACCGGAAACGGTGTTTCCTCCGACACATCGGTGCGGCTGGCTTCCCGGGTTAAGCGGGCATTGTGTCAAGAAGCAGTGCGGCTTGGTTGGGTCGTGTTTCGGAGGACGCACGGCTCTCGACCTTCGCCACTCCCGAGTCCGTACGGGGGGTTGCAGCGATGAGACAAGACTGTAACTACCAATTGGATACCACGAAATTGTGGAGAAAAATTTTAATTCGTTTTACAAATACAAGAATAGTCATTACCCCTACATTTTCAAGAAATGACAGTTACAGGTTTTTCAAAAATGCTCCATTTTCCTGAGGGGGAAGTTACCTAACCTTAGTCCTACATCAGCACCACCTTGTCAGAAAATCCTAGGGAGTGCCCTGATTTTTGTAAATTTTTACATGTATTTCTAGTTAGCTAGTGAAAGAAAAACAGCTAATTACCAAGTACCCATAGCTGGCTATAGCCTACAATTCCTCTTGAGGCAGTCAACGTCATTCTTAGGCTAAAATGAGATTTGTTAGGCCTGTGATTTGAGCGGTGTGGGTGCCCGGTGTTGGGTCTAGAGTGCTGCCACATCGCTGAAGTGGTACTCATTAAAAACAAAATACAAATATTCAAGGTTGTAGTGAACTATGCGGGGCCCTGGTCTAAACTATATAGGGACTAGGGTACCATTTTTGGACACATCACTGTACAGTTCCTCAAACCTTCCTGTGTGTTGTCCTTTTTTTTTTAGGTGGTGTCTCGCACACATTAAAAGAAAAACCATTTGTTGTTGCAGAATTCTTCTATAGAAATAGGGAGATGGGAGAAAAAAATATTAACTTTTACAGTTTCGATGTGAGATCACAACAAATCCTATTTTTTCAACATATTGCCTATTGAACGATAGTTCTAAAAATGTCTATTTTAATATTTACTTGTTACATGACATGTACATATTTGTAATATATATAATTGAATACATTTTATTGGTTGTGAATTAAAATATTGTCTTGCTAGTTTTTTTTGTGTGTCATCTCAACCTTTTTCTAGTGTCTTTTTGCCAAACCGTTGTTATATAGCGTTATATTAATTGCTACAATTTGACAATTATGCACTTTTGTCTACAAATACTTATACCACCCAGGCAGTTTACCCTTCAATGGATTCTTCCAGGTTAATTCTGAAATCCATCTATATAACACAAGACACTGATAACCTTCACCCTCCCCACTGCCGCACCTCACATAGTCAATTCTCTATCAGATACAGGTTTATCTTCACATTGCCAAATCATCATCATCCCTCAATAACTTCAAGCAAAGACTGGGGATCAGCCTGATGAACCAAACTACTCCGTAATCTCCTCCATGAAGACTGGAGGTCAGCCTGATGAACCAAACTACTCAGTAATCTCCTCCATGAAGACTGGAGGTCAGCCTGATGAACCAAACTACTCAGTAATCTCCTCCATGCAGACTGGGGGTCAGCCTGATGAACCAAACTACTCAGTAATCTCCTCCATGAAGACTGGGGGTCAGCCTGATGAACCAAACTACTCAGTAATCTCCTCCATGAAGACTGGAGGTCAGCCTGATGAACCAAACTACTCAGTAATCTCCTCCATGAAGACTGGAGGTCAGCCTGATGAACCAAACTACTCAGTAATCTCCTCCATGAAGACTGGGGGTCAGCCTGATAAACCAAACTACTCAGTAATCTCCTCCATGCAGACTGGGGGTCAGCCTGATGAACCAAACTACTCAGTAATCTCCTCCATGAAGACTGGGGATCAGCCTGATGAGCCAAACTACTCAGTAATCGCCTCCATGAAGACTGGGGGTCAGCCTGATGAACCAAACTACTCAGTAATCTCCTCCATGAAGACTGGGGATCAGCCTGATGAGCCAAACTACTCAGTAATCTCCTCCATGCAGACTGGAGGTCAGCCTGATGAACCAAACTACTCAGTAATCTCCTCCATGAAGACTGGGGGTCAGCCTGATGAACCAAACTACTCAGTAATATCCTCCATGAAGACTGGAGGTCAGCCTGATGAACCAAACTACTCAGTAATCTCCTCCGTGAAGACTGGGGGTCAGCCTGATGAGCCAAACTACTCAGTAATCTCCTCCATGCAGACTGGGGGTCAGCCTGATGAGCCAAACTACTCAGTAATCTCCTCCAGGAAGACTGGGGGTCAGCCTGATGAACCAAACTACTCCGTAATCTCCTGCATATATATCTCCTCCTCTTACACACTCCCACACACACACATAATCAAACATGTTTTTTCTTGTGGACTAAGTCATGTACATTTATAATGAATATGATTTGTTTAACTGATTGAACAAACCTTTTAGTTTTTTTTTTGTACTTATATTTGTGGTGTGATTTTCATATCAGCCCTTTTGGTCTTCCAACCGGCACACTGTTTTACCACATATCTGTGCTGTTTTGTCTTTTGCTTCTTTTGTTGTTGCTGCGAATAAATAAACCCTAAATTCTCTGTACAATAAACGCTAGTGGGTGAGGCGTTTGGCCGCAGCGATGTTGAGGAGTAGTCCGGCTGGTGTTTTATGTGTTCAAGGAGGGGGCGTTTAATTATTTTGAGCAAAATCTCTGCCGATGGCAGAACTGTATCCTTCCACTAGGTGGCGACATACACAAATCTTTCCAGTAATGACGTCCCAAAATCTAGCTGTTCAAATCTAATTGTATCTGTCACATGCGCCCGAATACAACAGGTGTAGTAGACCTTACAGTGAAGTGCTGAATACAACAGGTGTAGTAGACCTTACAGTGAAATGCTGAATACAACAGGTGTAGTAGACCTTACAGTGAAATGCTGAATACAACAGGTGTAGTAGACCTTACAGTGAAGTGCTGAATACAACAGGTGTAGACCTTACAGTGAAATGCTGAATACAACAGGTGTAGTAGACCTTACAGTGAAGTGCTGAATACAACAGGTGTAGTAGACCTTACAGTGAAGTGCTGAATACAACAGGTGTAGACCTTACAGTGAAATGCTGAATACAACAGGTGTAGTAGACCTTACAGTGAAATGCTGAATACAACAGGTGTAGTAGACCTTACAGTGAAGTGCTGAATACAACAGGTGTAGTAGACCTCACAGTGAAATGCTGAATACAACAGGTGTAGTAGACCTCACAGTGAAATGCTGAATACAACAGGTGTAGTAGACCTTACAGTGAAGTGCTGAATACAACAGGTGTAGACCTTACAGTGAAGTGCTGAATACAACAGGTGTAGTAGACCTTACAGTGCTTACTTACAAGCGCTTAACCAACGATGCAGTTTTAAGAAAATACCTAAAAATATATATATATTTTTTTAAAGTAAGAGATAAGAATAACAAATCATTAAAGAGCAGCAGTAAATAACAATAGCGAGGCTATATACAGGGGGTACCAGTACAGAGTCAATGTGGAGGCTATATACAGGGGGTACCGGTACAGAGTCAATGTGGAGGCTATATACAGGGGGTACCAGTACAGAGTCAATGTGGAGGCTATATACAGGGGGTACCGGTACAGAGTCAATGTGGAGGCTATATACAGGGGGTACCGGCACAGAGTCAATGTGGAGGCTATATACAGGGGGTACCGGCACAGAGTCAATGTGGAGGCTATATACAGGGGGTACCGGTACAGAGTCAATGTGCTTTTTGGCACTGGTGTCGAGGTAATTGCGATATGTACATGCAGTTAGGGTTGTTAAAGTGGCTATGCATAGATGATAACAGAGAGTAGTAGCAGTGTAGGGTGGGTGGGGGGGGGCCTTCCTCTGACACCGCCTTCCTCCTTTAGGGCCTTCCTCTGACACCGCCTGGTATAGAGGTCCTGGATGGCAGGCAGCTTAGCCCCGGGGATGTACTGGGCTGTACGCACTACCCTCTGTAGTGCCTTGCGGGCGGAGGCCAAGCAGTTGCCATACCAGGCAGTGATGCAACCAGTCAGGATGCTCTCGATGGTGCAGCTGTAGAACCTTTTGAGGATCTGAGGAGCATTGCCAAATCTTTTCAGTCTCCTGAGGGGGAATAGGTTTTGTCGTGCCCTCTTCACGACTGTCTTGGTGTGTTTGGACCATGTTAGTTTGTTGGTGATGTGGACACCAAGGAACTTGAAGCTCTCAACCTGCTCCACTACAGCCCCGTCGATGAGAATGGGGGTGTGCTCGGCCCTCCTTTTCCTGTAGTCCACAATCATCTCCTGTTATAAATTATGTTAAGGTATTTTTTATTTTTTATTTCACCTTTATTTAACCAGGAAGGCCAGTTGGAGAACAAGTTGATTGAGGTTATAAGTGGGTTCAACCAGACGTTATGCCAACTCCTGGATGGATCTGTCACATACTGAGTTGTTAGATAGCCTATCTTCCTCTACAATAGAAACCCTGGTTCGAATCCAGGCTGTATCACAACCCGGCTGTGATTGGGAGTCCCATAGGGCGGTGCATAATCGGCCCCAGCGTCGTCCGGGTTTGGCCCGGTCTAGGCCGTCATAGCCTATACCGCTACTTGATGGCTTCTGGCCCTTTCACACCTAAAGGGAACCGTAGGCTGGAACTGCTCCCGGTGATGACTACAATAACAAATAGCTGCCTAATGGGGAGTTTTATGGCTGGGGAAAAGGTTTGTGTCAGGCTTGACAACGGTTAAGATTTGACTCAGTGGTTTAGTTTCTATAAATTAAGAAGTCAGTGAGGACATTGGGGAATTATTATTTTATCAATTCAAAGTTGCCCATATTATCTGGACTCTGACTTGACAATATTGTGAAACAAGACAGGAGTGTTTTTTTTAACGGTATAGTAAAGGGAGTTTATATTTCTCCTCCTGACCCCTGAGTGGCTGGCTTCTGTTATCTTGAAGAGCTGCCCAGCCACGCCACACTGACTTGTGTCTCTTCGTTCTGCTTAAACTACTAGTCCTGCCGTCTCCAGTCCAACTAACTGCTTAGTTCCTGGATCACGTTAAAACGGACGCTGTATCTTTAAGACGCCCGACTGTCTGCGGCGTTGTGGCTGAGAAACTGACGCCCTCCGACTGCATCGTTATTATAGACGGCAGAGTTTCATCCTGGACCTTGCGAGGAAAGCCGGCGGTGTTGGATTTAAAGGGGAAACAGCCGTCAATCAAACGAAGGATTCGAACCATTGTAACGGTAAATATTAATAATCTCGTTTTGACTCTTGTGGCCAATGCTACTTGATGATTCGGTGTAGTTCGTGCGAGGAAAACGTTAGGTAGGGGTTTTAGGGAGCGTTTTGTCCCGAGGTAGAGAAAGGTAGGCTAAATCTACTGTTACTGCAGTGTAATTAACGAAATGACTCTAACTTGTGGGTTTCAGTGTAATTAACGAAATGACTCTAACTTGTGGGTTTTCAGTGTAATTAACAAAATTACTAACTTGTGGTTTTCAGTGTAATTAACGAAATTACTAATTTGTGGTTTTCAACAGGGGTCCTTTCCTCTGTCCGTTGTAACGTTAGTCAAACAACACTCCTGTTAGAATATAATGCATTTCAATTTAGGACAGATGTTTTCCTGTAGGCAACTACAATATATTGAAATTATGAAAACAAAACATATTTGAAGTCATCACAGCTAAGAAATTGTTATTTGTTACATCAAATACAGGCTACATTATTATCAATGTGTTGCAGCACGATTGGATTTCAAAACAATCCTGTTTGAGTTATATAACATTTATCTTTCTCTATAAAGGTTGTCATAGATCATTTTTTGTCTCTTGTTATAAAAACTTCAAATTCACCACATTATTTTACGAGCACCATCAAAGCTGTCTGTGTTCTGTCTGTTATCAAATGTATTTATAAAGCCCTTCTTACATCAGCTGATATCTCAAAGTGCTGTACAGAAACCCAGCCTAAGTTCTGTCTGTGTTCTGTCTGTGTATCTGTAAATCCAATGTGCCTTCAGACTGTACTATATTCTGTCTAACTGTAGACCTCCCTGTCTGTCTGGTATATGTCTATAGACCTCCCTGTCTGTCTGGTATATGTCTATAGACCTTGTCTGTCTGGTATATGTCTATAGACCTCCCTGTCTGTCTGGTATATGTCTATAGACCTCCCTGTCTGTCTGTCTGGTATATGTCTATAGACCTCCCTGTCTGTCTGGTATATGTCTATAGACCTCCCTGTCTGTCTGGTATATGTCTATAGACCTCCCTGTCTGTCTGTCTGGTATATGTCTATAGACCTCCCTGTCTGTCTGGTATATGTCTATAGACCTCCCTGTCTGTATGGTATATGTCTGTAGACCTCCCTGTCTGTCTGGTATATGTCTATAGACCTCCCTGTCTGTCTGTCTGGTATATGTCTATAGACCTCCCTGTCTGTCTGGTATATGTCTATAGACCTCCTTGTCTGTCTGGTATATGTTTATAGACCTCCCTGTCTGTCTGTCTGGTATATGTCTATAGACCTCCCTGTCTGTCTGTCTGGTATATGTCTATAGACCTCCCTGTCTGTCTGGTATATGTCTATAGACCTCCCTGTCTGTCTGTCTGGTATATGTCTATAGACCTCCCTGTCTGTCTGTCTGGTATATGTCTATAGACCTCCCTGTCTGTCTATCTGGTATATGTCTATAGACCTCCCTGTCTGTCTATCTGGTATATGTCTATAGACCTCCCTGTCTGTCTGGTATATGTTAATAGACCTCCCTGTCTGTCTGGTATATGTCTATAGACCTCCCTGTCTGTCTGGTATATGTCTATAGACCTCCCTGTCTGTCTGGTATATGTCTATAGACCTCCTTGTCTGTCTGGTATATGTTTATAGACCTCCCTGTCTGTCTGTCTGGTATATGTCTATAGACCTCCCTGTCTGTCTGGTATATGTCTATAGACCTCCCTGTCTGTCTGTCTGTCTGGTATATGTCTATAGACCTCCCTGTCTGTCTGTCTGGTATATGTCTATAGACCTCCCTGTCTGTCTGTCTGGTATATGTCTATAGACCTCCCTGTCTGTCTGGTATATGTCTATAGACCTCCCTGTCTGTCTGGTATATGTCTATAGACCTCCCTGTCTGGTATATGTCTATAGACCTCCCTGTCTGTCTGGTATATGTCTATAGACCTCCCTGTCTGTCTGGTATATGTCTATAGACCTCCCTGTCTGTCTGGTATATGTCTATAGACCTCCCTGTCTGTCTGGTATATGTCTATAGACCTCCCTGTCTGTCTGGTATATGTCTATAGACCTCCCTGTCTGTCTGGTATATGTCTTGTGTTTATTGATTTAAGCACACACACACCACCACCTCACACATCCCATCTCCCAGCACTGACACCATTATATCTTATGTTGACCCAGGTGGACGGACAGACAGACATACAGACAGACGGACAGAGTGTTGCTGTGTGTGTGTGGTGACAACCAGACCGCCAGGCGTGTGTGTACAGCCTACTAGCTGACCGTCAGGATGAGGCCTGGCCAGCTGTATGTTCTGGTCCCAGCCTCCGCTGCCCTCCTCCTCCTCCTGGTCCTATCAGAACCGTCTCAGACCAGCGCCTGTAACAAGGCCCTCTGTGCCTCGGATGTCAGCAAGTGTCTCATACAGGTGAAGTGTGTGTGTGTGTGTGTGTGTGTGTGTGTGTGTGTGTGTGTGTGCGTGCGTGCGTGCGTGCGTGCGTGCGTGCGTGCGTGCGTGCGTGCGTGCGTGCGTGCGTGCGTGCGTGCGTGCGTGCGTGCGTGCGTGCGTGCGTGCGTGCGTGCGTGCGTGCGTGCGTGCGTGCGTGCGTGCGTGCGTGCGTGCGTGCGTGCGTGCGTGCGTGCGTGCGTGCGTGCGTGCGTGCGTGCGTGCGTGCGTGCGTGCGTGCGTGCGTGCGTGCGTGCGTGCGTGCGTGCGTGCGTGCGTGCGTGCGTGCGTGCGTGCGTGCGTGCGTGCGTGCGTGCGTGCGTGCAGGACTGGGACAAAAATCCTGACATTTTAGCCACACCAACCAACATCCCAAGCTGTCTTAAAGATGTCTACATGTAGACATCATGAAGATTATTATCATATTTACTATTCCCCTCTACCCTAGTGTTAAGGAATACTACATATTAAGTATTCCCCTCTAACCTAGTGTTAAGGAATAATACATATTAGGTATTCCCCTCTAACCTAGTGTTAAGGAATACTACATATTAAGTATTCCCCTCTACCCTAGTGTTAAGGAATACTACATATTAAGTATTCCCCTCTACCCTAGTGTTAAGGAATACTACATATTAAGTATTCCCCTCTACCCTAGTGTTAAGGAATACTACATATTAAGTATTCCCCTCTACCCTAGTGTTAAGGAATACTACATATTAAGTATTCCCCTCTACCCTAGTGTTAAGTACTACTACATATTAAGTATTCCCCTCTACCCTAGTGTTAAGTACTACTACATATTAAGTATTCCCCTCTACCCTATTGTTAAGTACTACTACATATTAAGTATTCCCCTCTACCCTAGTGTTAAGTACTACTACATATTAAGTATTCCCCTCTACCCTATTGTTAAGTACTACTACATATTAAGTATTCCCCTCTACCCTAGTGTTAAGTACTACTACATATTAAGTATTCCCCTCTACCCTAGTGTTAAGTACTACTACATATTAAGTATTCCCCTCTACCCTAGTGTTAAGTACTACTACATATTAAGTATTCCCCTCTACCCTAGTGTTAAGTACTACTACATATTAAGTACTCCCCTCTACCCTAGTGTTAAGTACTACTACATATTAAGTATTCCCCTCTACCCTGTATTCCCCTCTACCCTAGTGTTAAGTACTACTACATATTAAGTATTCCCCTCTACCCTGTATTCCCCTCTACCCTAGTGTTAAGTACTACTACATATTAAGTATTCCCCTCTACCCTAGTGTTAAGTACTACTACATATTAAGTATTCCCCTCTACCCTAGTGTTAAGTACTACTACATATTAAGTATTCCCCTCTACCCTAGTGTTAAGTACTACTACATATTAAGTATTCCCCTCTACCCTAGTGTTAGGTACTAATACATATTAAGTACTCCCCTCTACCCTAGTGTTAAGTACTACTACATATTAAGTATTCCCCTCTACCCTAGTGTTAAGTACTACTACATATTTAGTATTCCCCTCTACCCTAGTGTTAAGTACTACTACATATTTAGTATTCCCCTCTACCCTAGTGTTAAGTACTACTACATATTAAGTATTCCCCTCTACCCTAGTGTTAAGTACTACTACATATTAAGTATTCCCCTCTACCCTAGTGTTAAGTACTACTACATATTAAGTATTCCCCTCTACCCTAGTGTTAAGGAATACTACATATTAAGTATTCCCCTCTACCCTAGTGTTAAGGAATACTACATATTAAGTATTCCCCTCTACCCTAGTGTTAAGGAATACTACATATTAAGTATTCCCCTCTACCCTAGTGTTAAGGAATACTACATATTAAGTACTCCCCTCTACCCTAGTGTTAAGTACTACTACATATTTAGTATTCCCCTCTACCCTAGTGTTAAGTACTACTACATATTAAGTACTCCCCTCTACCCTAGTGTTAAGTACTACTACATATTAAGTATTCCCCTCTACCCTAGTGTTAAGTACTACTACATATTTAGTATTCCCCTCTACGCTAGTGTTAAGTACTACTACATATTTAGTATTCCCCTTTACCCTAGTGTTAAGTACTACTACATATTAAGTATTCCCCTCTACCCTAGTGTTAAGGAATACTACATATTAAGTATTCCCCTCTAACCTAGTGTTAAGGAATACTACATATTAAGTATTCCCCTCTAACCTAGTGTTAAGGAATACTACATATTAAGTATTCCCCTCTACCCTAGTGTTAAGGAATACTACATATTAAGTATTCCCCTCTACCCTAGTGTTAAGGAATACTACATATTAAGTATTCCCCTCTACCCTAGTGTTAAGGAATACTACATATTAAGTATTCCCCTCTACCCTAGTGTTAAGTACTACTACATATTAAGTATTCCCCTCTACCCTAGTGTTAAGTACTACTACATATTAAGTATTCCCCTCTACCCTATTGTTAAGTACTACTACATATTAAGTATTCCCCTCTACCCTAGTGTTAAGTACTACTACATATTAAGTATTCCCCTCTACCCTATTGTTAAGTACTACTACATATTAAGTATTCCCCTCTACCCTAGTGTTAAGTACTACTACATATTAAGTATTCCCCTCTACCCTAGTGTTAAGTACTACTACATATTAAGTATTCCCCTCTACCCTAGTGTTAAGTACTACTACATATTAAGTATTCCCCTCTACCCTAGTGTTAAGTACTACTACATATTAAGTACTCCCCTCTACCCTAGTGTTAAGTACTACTACATATTAAGTATTCCCCTCTACCCTGTATTCCCCTCTACCCTAGTGTTAAGTACTACTACATATTAAGTATTCCCCTCTACCCTGTATTCCCCTCTACCCTAGTGTTAAGTACTACTACATATTAAGTATTCCCCTCTACCCTAGTGTTAAGTACTACTACATATTAAGTATTCCCCTCTACCCTAGTGTTAAGTACTACTACATATTAAGTATTCCCCTCTACCCTAGTGTTAAGTACTACTACATATTAAGTATTCCCCTCTACCCTAGTGTTAAGTACTAATACATATTAAGTATTCCCCTCTACCCTAGTGTTAAGTACTACTACATATTAAGTATTCCCCTCTACCCTAGTGTTAAGGAATACTACATATTAAGTATTCCCCTCTACCCTAGTGTTAAGGAATACTACATATTAAGTATTCCCCTCTACCCTAGTGTTAAGGAATAATACATATTAAGTATTCCCCTCTACCCTAGTGTTAAGGAATACTACATATTAAGTACTCCCCTCTACCCTAGTGTTAAGTACTACTACATATTTAGTATTCCCCTCTACCCTAGTGTTAAGTACTACTACATATTAAGTACTCCCCTCTACCCTGTATTCCCCTCTACCCTAGTGTTAAGTACTACTACATATTAAGTATTCCCCTCTACCCTAGTGTTAAGTACTACTACATATTAAGTATTCCCCTCTACCCTAGTGTTAAGTACTACTACATATTAAGTATTCCCCTCTACCCTAGTGTTAAGTACTACTACATATTAAGTATTCCCCTCTACCCTAGTGTTAAGTACTAATACATATTAAGTATTCCCCTCTACCCTAGTGTTAAGTACTACTACATATTAAGTATTCCCCTCTACCCTAGTGTTAAGGAATACTACATATTAAGTATTCCCCTCTACCCTAGTGTTAAGGAATACTACATATTAAGTATTCCCCTCTAACCTAGTGTTAAGGAATACTACATATTAAGTATTCCCCTCTAACCTAGTGTTAAGGAATACTACATATTAAGTATTCCCCTCTACCCTAGTGTTAAGGAATACTACATATTAAGTATTCCCCTCTACCCTAGTGTTAAGGAATACTACATATTAAGTATTCCCCTCTACCCTAGTGTTAAGGAATACTACATATTAAGTATTCCCCTCTACCCTAGTGTTAAGTACTACTACATATTAAGTATTCCCCTCTACCCTAGTGTTAAGTACTACTACATATTAAGTATTCCCCTCTACCCTATTGTTAAGTACTACTACATATTAAGTATTCCCCTCTACCCTAGTGTTAAGTACTACTACATATTAAGTATTCCCCTCTACCCTATTGTTAAGTACTACTACATATTAAGTATTCCCCTCTACCCTAGTGTTAAGTACTACTACATATTAAGTATTCCCCTCTACCCTAGTGTTAAGTACTACTACATATTAAGTATTCCCCTCTACCCTAGTGTTAAGTACTACTACATATTAAGTATTCCCCTCTACCCTAGTGTTAAGTACTACTACATATTAAGTACTCCCCTCTACCCTAGTGTTAAGTACTACTGCATATTAAGTATTCCCCTCTACCCTGTATTCCCCTCTACCCTAGTGTTAAGTACTACTACATATTAAGTATTCCCCTCTACCCTGTATTCCCCTCTACCCTAGTGTTAAGTACTACTACATATTAAGTATTCCCCTCTACCCTAGTGTTAAGTACTACTACATATTAAGTATTCCCCTCTACCCTAGTGTTAAGTACTACTACATATTAAGTATTCCCCTCTACCCTAGTGTTAAGTACTACTACATATTAAGTATTCCCCTCTACCCTAGTGTTAAGTACTAATACATATTAAGTACTCCCCTCTACCCTAGTGTTAAGTACTACTACATATTTAGTATTCCCCTCTACGCTAGTGTTAAGTACTACTACATATTTAGTATTCCCCTCTACCCTAGTGTTAAGTACTACTACATATTAAGTATTCCCCTCTACCCTAGTGTTAAGTACTACTACATATTAAGTATTCCCCTCTACCCTAGTGTTAAGTACTACTACATATTAAGTATTCCCCTCTACCCTAGTGTTAAGGAATACTACATATTAAGTATTCCCCTCTACCCTAGTGTTAAGGAATACTACATATTAAGTATTCCCCTCTACCCTAGTGTTAAGGAATACTACATATTAAGTATTCCCCTCTACCCTAGTGTTAAGGAATACTACATATTAAGTACTCCCCTCTACCCTAGTGTTAAGTACTACTACATATTTAGTATTCCCCTCTACCCTAGTGTTAAGTACTACTACATATTAAGTACTCCCCTCTACCCTAGTGTTAAGTACTACTACATATTAAGTATTCCCCTCTACCCTAGTGTTAAGTACTACTACATATTTAGTATTCCCCTCTACGCTAGTGTTAAGTACTACTACATATTTAGTATTCCCCTTTACCCTAGTGTTAAGTACTACTACATATTAAGTATTCCCCTCTACCCTAGTGTTAAGGAATACTACATATTAAGTATTCCCCTCTAACCTAGTGTTAAGGAATACTACATATTAAGTATTCCCCTCTAACCTAGTGTTAAGGAATACTACATATTAAGTATTCCCCTCTACCCTAGTGTTAAGGAATACTACATATTAAGTATTCCCCTCTACCCTAGTGTTAAGGAATACTACATATTAAGTATTCCCCTCTACCCTAGTGTTAAGGAATACTACATATTAAGTATTCCCCTCTACCCTAGTGTTAAGTACTACTACATATTAAGTATTCCCCTCTACCCTAGTGTTAAGTACTACTACATATTAAGTATTCCCCTCTACCCTATTGTTAAGTACTACTACATATTAAGTATTCCCCTCTACCCTAGTGTTAAGTACTACTACATATTAAGTATTCCCCTCTACCCTATTGTTAAGTACTACTACATATTAAGTATTCCCCTCTACCCTAGTGTTAAGTACTACTACATATTAAGTATTCCCCTCTACCCTAGTGTTAAGTACTACTACATATTAAGTATTCCCCTCTACCCTAGTGTTAAGTACTACTACATATTAAGTATTCCCCTCTACCCTAGTGTTAAGTACTACTACATATTAAGTACTCCCCTCTACCCTAGTGTTAAGTACTACTACATATTAAGTATTCCACTCTACCCTGTATTCCCCTCTACCCTAGTGTTAAGTACTACTACATATTAAGTATTCCCCTCTACCCTGTATTCCCCTCTACCCTAGTGTTAAGTACTACTACATATTAAGTATTCCCCTCTACCCTAGTGTTAAGTACTACTACATATTAAGTATTCCCCTCTACCCTAGTGTTAAGTACTAATACATATTAAGTATTCCCCTCTACCCTAGTGTTAAGTACTACTACATATTAAGTATTCCCCTCTACCCTAGTGTTAAGGAATACTACATATTAAGTATTCCCCTCTACCCTAGTGTTAAGGAATACTACATATTAAGTATTCCCCTCTACCCTAGTGTTAAGGAATACTACATATTAAGTATTCCCCTCTACCCTAGTGTTAAGGAATACTACATATTAAGTACTCCCCTCTACCCTAGTGTTAAGTACTACTACATATTTAGTATTCCCCTCTACCCTAGTGTTAAGTACTACTACATATTAAGTACTCCCCTCTACCCTAGTGTTAAGTACTACTACATATTAAGTATTCCCCTCTACCCTAGTGTTAAGTACTACTACATATTTAGTATTCCCCTCTACGCTAGTGTTAAGTACTACTACATATTTAGTATTCCCCTTTACCCTAGTGTTAAGTACTACTACATATTAAGTATTCCCCTCTACCCTAGTGTTAAGTACTACTACATATTAAGTATTCCCCTTTACCCTAGTGTTAAGTACTACTACATATTAAGTATTCCCCTCTACCCTAGTGTTAAGTACTACTACATATTAAGTATTCCCCTCTACCCTAGTGTTAAGTACTACTACATATTAAGTATTCCCCTCTACGCTAGTGTTAAGTACTACTACATATTTAGTATTCCCCTTTACCCTAGTGTTAAGTACTACTACATATTAAGTATTCCCCTCTACCCTAGTGTTAAGTACTACTACATATTAAGTATTCCCCTCTACCCTAGTGTTAAGTACTACTACATATTAAGTATTTCCCTCTACCCTAGTGTTAAGTACTACTACATATTAAGTACTCCCCTCTACCCTAGTGTTAAGTACTACTACATATTAAGTACTCCCCTCTACCCTAGTGTTAAGTACTACTACATATTAAGTATTTCCCTCTACCCTATTGTTAAGTACTACTACATATTAAGTATTCCCCTATACCCTAGTGTTAAGTACTACTACATATTAAGTACTCCCCTCTACCCTAGTGTTAAGTACTACTACATATTAAGTATTTCCCTCTACCCTAGTGTTAAGTACTACTACATATTAAGTATTCCCCTATACCCTAGTGTTAAGTACTACTACATATTAAGTATTCCCCTCTACCCTAGTGTTAAGTACTACTACATATTAAGTATTCCCCTATACCCTAGTGTTAAGTACTACTACATATTAAGTATTCCCCTATACCCTAGTGTTAAGTACTACTACATATTAAGTATTCCCCTCTACCCTAGTGTTAAGTACTACTACATATTAAGTATTCCCCTCTACCCTAGTGTTAAGTACTACTACATATTAAGTATTCCCCTTTACCCTAGTGTTAAGTACTACTACATATTAAGTATTCCCCTCTACCCTAGTGTTAAGTACTACTACATATTAAGTATTCCCCTCTACCCTAGTGTTAAGTACTACTACATATTAAGTATTCCCCTCTACCCTAGTGTTAAGTACTACTACATATTAAGTATTCCCCTCTACCCTAGTGTTAAGTACTACTACACATTTAGTATTCCCCTCTACCCTAGTGTTAAGTACTACTACATATTAAGTATTCCCCTCTACCCTAGTGTTAAGTACTACTACATATTAAGTATTCCCCTCTACCCTAGTGTTAAGTACTACTACATATTAAGTATTCCCCTCTACCCTAGTGTTAAGTACTACTACATATTAAGTATTCCCCTCTACCCTAGTGTTAAGTACTACTACACATTTAGTATTCCCCTCTACCCTAGTGTTAAGTACTACTACATATTAAGTATTCCCCTCTACCCTAGTGTTAAGTACTACTACATATTTAGTATTCCCCTCTACCCTAGTGTTAAGTACTACTACATATTAAGTACTCCCCTCTACCCTAGTGTTAAGGAATACTACATATTAAGTATTCCCCTCTACCCTAGTGTTAAGTACTACTACATATTAAGTATTCCCCTCTACCCTAGTGTTAAGTACTACTACATATTTAGTATTCCCCTCTACGCTAGTGTTAAGTACTACTACATATTAAGTATTTCCCTCTACCCTAGTGTTAAGTACTACTACATATTAAGTATTCCCCTCTACCCTAGTTTAAGTACTACTACATATTAAGTATTCCCCTCTACCCTAGTGTTAAGTACTACTACATATTAAGTATTCCCTCATAGACAGCATTCGGAAAGTATTCAGACCCCTTGACTTTTTCCACATTTTGTTACGTTACAGCCTTATTCTAAAATGAATTAAATATTTTTTTCTCATTAATCTACACACAATACCCCATAATGACATCACAATACCCCATAATGACATCACAATACCCCATAATGACAAAGTGAAACCTTTTATATGAGGCTCGAAATGTATCTTGTTTCTGAATTGGATTTGTTTTCAAATTCTTTTGGGGTCTGTGTAATCTGAGGGAAATACAGTGGGGAGAACAAGTATTTGATACACTGACGATTTTGCAGGTTTTCCTACTTACAAAGCATGTAGAGGTCTGTCATTTTTATCATAGGTACACTTCAACTGTGAGAGATGGAATCTAAAACAAAAATCCAGAAAATCACATTGTATGATTTTTAAGTAATTCATTTGCATTTTATTGCATGACATAAGTATTTGATCACCTACCAACCAGTAAGAATTCCGGCTCTCACAGACCTGTTAGTTTTTCTTTAAGAAGCCCTCCTGTTCTCCACTCATTACCTGTATTAACTGCACCTGTTTGAACTCGTTACCTGTATAAAAGACACCTGTCCACACACTCAATCAAACAGACTCCAACCTCTCCACAATGGCCAAGACCAGAGAGCTGTGTAAGGACATCAGGGATAAATTGTAGACCTGTACAAGGCTGGGATGGGCTACAGGACAATAGGCAAGCAGCTTGGTGAGAAGGCAACAACTGTTGGCACAATTATTAGAAAATGGAAGAAGTTCAAGATGACGGTCAATCACCCTCGGTCTGGGGCTCCATGCAAGATCTCACCTCGTGGGGCATCAATGATCATGAGGAATGTGAGGGATCAGCCCAGAACTACACGGCAGGACCTGGTCAATGACCTGAAGAGAGCTGGGACCACAGTCTCAAAGAAAACCATTAGTAACACACTACGCCGTCATGGATTAAAATCCTGCAGCGCACGCAAGGTCCCCCTGCTCAAGCCAGCGCATGTCCAGGCCCGTCTGAAGTTTGCCAATGACCATCTGGATGATCCAGAGGAGGAATGGGAGAAGGTCATGTGGTCTGATGAGACAAAAATAGAGCTTTTTGCTCTAAACTCCACTCGCCGTGTTTGGAGGAATAGAAGGATGAGTACAACCCCAAGAACACCATCCCAACCGTGAAGCATGGAGGTGGAAACATCATTCTTTGGGGATGCTTTTCTGCAAAGGGGACAGGACGACTGCACCGTATTGAGGGGAGGATGGATGGGGCCATGTATCGCGAGATCTTGACCAACAACCTCCTTCCCTCAGTAAGAGCATTGAAGATGGGTCGTGGCTGGGTCTTCCAGCATGTCAACGACCCGAAACACACAGCCAGGGCAACTAAGGAGTGGCTCCGTAAGAAGCATCCCAAACTGTTACAGACCTATATCCATCCTGCCCTGCCTATCTAAGGTCTTCGAAAGCCAAGTCAACAAACAGATCACTGACCATCTCGAATCCCACCGTACCTTCTCCGCTGTGCAATCCGGTTTCCGAGCCGGACATGGGTGCACCTCAGCCACGCTCAAGGTACTAAACGATATCATAACCGCCATCGATAAAAGACATTACTGTGCAGCCGTCTTCATCGACCTGGCCAAGGCTTTCGACTCTGTCAATCACCATATTCTTATCGGCAGACTCAGTAGCCTCGGTTTTTCTAATGACTGCCTTGCCTGGTTCACCAACTACTTTGCAGACAGAGTTCAGTGTGTCAAATCGGAGGGCATGTTGTCCGGTCCTCTGGCAGTCTCTATGGGGGTACCACAGGGTTCAATTCTCGGGCCGACTCTTTTCTCTGTATACATCAATGATGTTGCTCTTGCTGCGGGCGATTCCCTGATCCACCTCTACGCAGACGACACCATTCTATATACTTCCGGCCCTTCCTTGGACACTGTACTATCTAACCTCCAAACGAGCTTCAATGCCATACAACACTCCTTCCGTGGCCTCCAACTGCTCTTAAACGCTAGTAAAACCAAATGCATGCTTTTCAACCGTTCGCTGCCTGCACCCGCACGCCCGACTAGCATCACCACCCTGGACGGTTCCGACCTAGAATATGTGGACATCTATAAGTACCTAGGTGTCTGGCTAGACTGCAAACTCTCCTTCCAGACTCATATCAAACATCTCCAATCCAAAATCAAAGCAAGAATCGGCTTTCTATTCCGTAACCCACCCAATTTACCTACCTCACCCCCCATACTGCTTTTATTTATTTACTTTTCTGCTCTTTTGCACACCAGTATCTCTTCTTGCACATGATCATCTGATGATTTATCACTCCAGTGTTAATCTGCTAAATTGTAATTATTCGATTTATTGCCTACCTCATGCCTTTTGCACACATTGTATATAGATTCTCTTTTTTTTTCTACCATGTTATTGACTTGTTTATTGTTTACTCCATGTGTAACTCTGTGTTGTCTGTTCACACTGCTATGCTTTATCTTGGCCAGGTCGCAGTTGCAAATGAGAACTTGTTCTCAACTAGCCAACCTGGTTAAATAAAGGTGAAATAAAAATAAATAAAAAAGGTTCATTGTTTACCTAAATAGGTTCATTGTTTACCTAGCTAGGTTCATTGTTTACCTAGCTAGGTTTCATTGTCTACCTAGCTAGGTTCATTGTTTACCTAGCTAGGTTCATTGTTTACCTAGCTAGGTTCATTGTTTACTTAGCTAGGTTCATTGTTTACCTAAATAGGTTCATTGTCTACCTAGCTAGGTTCATTGTTTACTTAGCTATGTTCATTGTCTACCTAGCTAGGTACATTGTTTAGTTATCTAGGTTCATTGTCTACCTAGCTAGGTTCATTGTTTACCTAGCTAGCTAGCTACATGTCTTAAGCTAAAGTGTACAACATCCGTTGAATATGGCCGGTGTCAGTAAACATCGGCAAAAAAGCATAATGAAATTGTTGCCAGCAGAGCTGGGTGTAGACAAAGAAGAGCTCATCACTAGATACCAAAACATTCAAAGGCCATTTTCTCAAAACTGAGTTTACAAGTTTATCAACTTTCAAAGCAGAATTACTTTCCCATTGTTCCTCAACTGTAGTGTATGATATACCATGTTGTAGCTCTGAGTCTCTACTTTTATCTAATGTAAAAAATAAAAAATAAATTAAAATGGCTACATAAGACCGAATCCAGGTGGTGAGTCACATATGGTCATACATTTGGCAGGAGGTTAGGAAGTGCATCTCAGTTTCCACCTCATTTTGTGGGCAGTGTTGCACATAGCCTGTCTTCTCTTGAGAGGCAGGTCAATAGCAAGGCTATGCCCACTGAGTCTGTACATAGTCAAATCTTTCCTTAAATTTGGGTCAGTCACAGTGGTCAGATATTCTGCCACTGTGGACTCTCTGTTTAGGGCCAAATAGCATTCTAGTTTGCTCCGTTGTTTTGGTTAATTCTTTCCAATGTGTCAAGTGATGATCTTTTTGTTTTCTCATGATTTGGTTGGGTCTAATTGTGTTGCTGACCTGGGGCTCTGTGGGGTCTGTTTGTGTTTGTGAACAGAGCCCCAGGACCAGCTTGCTTAGGGGACTCTTCTCCAGGTTCATCTCTCTGTAGGTGATGGCTTTAATATGGACGGTTTGGGAATCACTTCCTATTACTTGGTTGTAGAATTTAACGTCTCTTTTCTGGATTTTGATCATTAACGGGAATCGGCCTAATTCTAATCTGCATACATTATTTGGTGTTCTACGTCGTACATGGAGGATATTTTTAGCAGAATTCTGCATGCAGTCTCAATTTGCCGTTTGTCCCATTTTGTGAATTATCTCTCTCTGTGTCTGTCTCGGTCTAAATCTGTCTGTCTCGTATAGTACACCTTCATCTTTGTAGAACTAAAAGTGTAGAACTGAGAACAGATGTAGCCCTTGGTTCACCCCAGACTTGACTGCCCTTGATCAGCACAAAAACATCCTGTGGCGTTCTGAATTAGCATCAAATAGTCCCCCAGGTTTACAGTCCAACCCTAATTTAGCATATCTGATTAAGCTAGTTAAGGTCTTGTTGAGCAGCTAATTAGTAGAATCAGGTTTGTTAAATTAGGGTTGGGCTGATAACCCACAGGACAGTAGATCTCCAGGAAGAGGGTTGGTCTGATAACCTACAGGACAGTAGATCTCCAGGAAGAGGGTTGGACTGATAACCTACAGGACAGTAGATCTCCAGGAAGAGGGTTGGACTGAAAACCTACAGGACGGTAGATCTCCAGGAAGAGGGTTGGACTGATAACCTACAGAACAGTAGATCTCCAGGAAGAGGGTTGGACTGATAACCTACAGGACAGTAGATCTCCAGGAAGAGGGTTGGACTGAAAAGCCACAGGACGGTAGGTCTCCAGGAAGAGGGTGGGACTGAGAACCAACAGGACGGTAGATCTCCAGGAAGAGGGTGGGACTGAGAACCAACAGGACGGTAGATCTCCAGGAAGAGGGTGGGACTGAGAACCAACAGGACGGTAGATCTCCAGGAAGAGGGTGGGACTGAGAACCTACAGGACAGTAGATCTCCAGGAAGAGGGTTGGACTGAAAACCTACAGGACGGTAGATCTCCAGGAAGAGGGTTGGGCTGTAAACCTACAGGACAGTAGATCTCCAGGAAGAGGGTTGGACTGTAAACCTACAGGACGGTAGATCTCCAGGAAGAGGGTTGGACTGATAACCTACAGGACAGTAGATCTCCAGGAAGAGGGTTGGACTGAACTTACAGGACAGTAGATCTCCAGGAAGAGGGTTGGGCTGAAAACCTACAGGACAGTAGATCTCCAGGAAGAGGGTTGGACTGATAACCTACAGGACAGTAGATCTCCAGGAAGAGGGTTGGACTAAAAACCTACAGGACAGTAGATCTCCAGGAAGAGGGTTGGACTGGAAACCTACAGGACAGTAGATCTCCAGGAAGAGGGTTGGACTGAGAACCCACAGGACAGTAGATCTCCAGGAAGAGGGTTGGGCTGTAAACCTACAGGACGGTAGATCTCCAGGAAGAAGGTTGGACTGAAAAGCCACAGGACGGTAGATCTCCAGGAAGAGGGTGGGACTGAGAACCAACAGGACGGTAGATCTCCAGGAAGAGGGTGGGACTGAGAACCTACAGGACAGTAGATCTCCAGGAAGAGGGTTGGACTGAAAACCTACAGGACGGTAGATCTCCAGGAAGAGCGTTGGGCTGTAAACCTACAGGACAGTAGATCTCCAGGAAGAGGGTTGGACTGTAAACCTACAGAACGGTAGATCTCCAGGAAGAGGGTTGGACTGATAACCTACAGGACAGTAGATCTCCAGGAAGAGGGTTGGACTGAGAACCTACAGGACAGTAGATCTCCAGGAAGAGGGTTGGTCTGATAACCTACAGGACAGTAGATCTCCAGGAAGAGGGTTGGACTGATAACCTACAGGACAGTAGATCTCCAGGAAGAGGGTTGGGCAGCCCTGCTGTAGGGAGTCAGAACCAAGTATGTCACATTAAGTACTAGCGGGTGAGGGCATTCCACGGCTCCAGCTCAAATTATTTCTACAATAGGTAAGGCTGTACAGTGCAGTATGAATGTCCAATACGCGCAATAGACTGACTGGGGCGGTGATTTCCCACAGTCACAGTCCTGCATTATGACCTACAACGGTAGTAGTTGTGTGCCGCAGGTACTGCGGCTTCAGTTTCAACTAACCACCACACCAGGCGTGCGTTCAGTTCGCTTGAACGTTTGCTACGCTGCGGAAAACGGTTTGTACTGAACGCCACGTTTTCACAAAACCATTCTTGTACGTTCTTGAACAGACTGAGATACGTTTGTTCTGTTCTTGGTGGGTGTGGCTTGAAGCGATGAGTGAAGAATTGAAAGTGCATTTTGAGGTCACAACCCCTCCCCATTTTTCAACTAGTGGTTCAGTACAGCATCGTTTCTGTTCAATTGAAAGTTCTATTACGTTTTTACGAACGCAGCCCTGACCAACTGAACTAATTGATCCGTTGAGTGATTCGCCTAAATTCAACACACCTGGTATTCCAGGTCGGTTAAATCAAAAAACATGAAGTGCCATGCGACACTCCAGGACCAGGGTGGCCGACCCCTAGAGGCATTAGTCCGTGCTTGTTCAGCAACATGCGCTTTAAACGCTAACACCGGCTTTGGTGATGAAAGGTACATTGGCCAATGGCGACCCGTCATTCAGGTCACCTGTTTTGAGCCCCACCTGTTCAGCAAAACAAATTGTGTCACATATTAGTTTGCAAACAATGTTTAAAAAAAATTATAAATGTTTTTAATCAAAACGCATGCAAACATGGTCTCTTTCATGAGCAAGGCAGATCAGGTGTTTCAGCCTAGCTCAGTGCTTTCTGTGGTGGAGGGGCAGCCAGCAGAAAATACAGAGCGTAGGGGTTGGTAATCTTCTCTAGTGGCACCGGGATTGGCTCAGTGTTCTGTCACTCATGGGGACACTACGTCACAGCCAAATCTACAGGGAGAGCTAGGCAGTTCAAGGCCCCTTGGCTGCTCCCAGAGATTCACATTAGAAGTGCCCGGCCAAGAAGGCTCAAGGTCATTGGCCACAGATAGAATGACGTCAAATCTACTGTAGCTTTGATTGGACTGATCACGCCAACATCATACTTTCAAAATCTTAGCTAGCAAGCTAGACAAGCAGTCATCATCATGAATCACATTGACAATCTACTGGCAAATCCTTGTCATATGAAGATAAACTATAGATAAAGCGTATCAGTGCTCATTGGACATAAACATTACGCAACAAGTCAGAAATCGCAAAATTCAGCAATGAGTGGTTTGGAAGGAGTCAATGGCTAAGTACAAGTGTTGCAAAGCAATCACTATTTTGCTTCCACTGCCTGCTATTCAGTGGAGAGGGTGTGTGGTCCAAGTCTGGGTTTAAGGGTTTAAAACATCTGTCTGAAAGGGTGTCTTTTCCAAGCTTAAAAAGGATAAACATTCAGCAGTAACACCATGGGCCAGAAAATGTTGAATTACATTGGCCATGCTGTCAATCCAGCAGGACTTCTTCCACGGGAAAAAACAACTGGAAACTCAGAACTGGGGAATCTCAGACTTCAGGGTGGAAAAGCTACGTTCAACCGTGGTTTTTTTGGTTGTCTTGAAAGCACCATAAATCCAGAGAATGGCCGACAGTAACAGTCTGTTTAGCTGGGTTTTTACCATTTTTTTAACCTTTATTTAACTAGGCAAGTCAGTTAAGAACCAATTCTTATTTACAATGACGGCCTAGGAACAGTTCCCTGTTCAGGGGCAGAATGACACATTTTTACCTTGTCAGCTCTGGTATTCAATCTAGCAACCTTTCAGTTACTAGTCCCAACGCTCTAACCACAGGGCTACCTGCTGCCCCCAACAGCAACAGTTGGTCACACTGAGAGTTTACTATATTTTACAGTTTAAGAAGAGACCCGGCAACTATTACCTTCGTCTTTCCTCCTCAATGGCTTCACATGGTGACTGGACATACAAGCATTCACTGATTGCAGTGGTTTTCGTTGTGAGGCAACACCTTCATTATACAATGTCTGTCTGTAGCCTGTCTAGCTAGTAATAGTTCTAGAAGAAATAGTGCTTTAGTCATTACACATTGAGACTTACTGTATTTTATCAGAGAATCGTGCTTTAGTCATTACACATTGAGACTTACTGTATTTCATCAGAGAATAGTGCTTTAGTCATTACACATTGAGACTTACTGTATTTTATCAGAGAATAGTGCTTTAGTCATTACACATTGAGACTTACTGTATTTCATCAGAGAATCGTGCTTTAGTCATTACACATTGAGACTTACTGTATTTTATCAGAGAATCGTGCTTTAGTCATTACACATTGAGACTTACTGTATTTTATCAGAGAATAGTGCTTTAGTCATTACACATTGAGACTTACTGTATTTTATCAGAGAATAGTGCTTTAGTCATTACACATTGAGACTTACTGTATTTCATCAGAGAATCGTGCTTTAGTCATTACACATTGAGACTTACTGTATTTTATCAGAGAATCGTGCTTTAGTCATTACACATTGAGACTTACTGTATTTTATCAGAGAATAGTGCTTTAGTCATTACACATTGAGACTTACTGTATTTTATCAGAGAATAGTGCTTTAGTCATTACACATTGAGACTTACTGTATTTTATCAGAGAATAGTGCTTTAGTCATTACACATTGAGACTTACTGTATTTCATCAGAGAATCGTGCTTTAGTCATTACACATTGAGACTTACTGTATTTTATCAGAGAATCGTGCTTTAGTCATTACACATTGAGACTTACTGTATTTTATCAGAGAATAGTGCTTTAGTCATTACACATTGAGACTTACTGTATTTTATCAGAGAATAGTGCTTTAGTCATTACACATTGAGACTTACTGTATTTTATCAGAGAATCGTGCTTTAGTCATTACACATTGAGACTTACTGTATTTTATCAGAGAATCGTGCTTTAGTCATTACACATTGAGACTTACTGTATTTTATCAGAGAATAGTGCTTTAGTCATTACACATTGAGACTTACTGTATTTTATCAGAGAATAGTGCTTTAGTCATTACACATTGAGACTCACTGTATTTCATCAGAGAATAGTGCTTTAGTCATTACACATTGAGACTTACTGTATTTTATTAGAGAATAGTGCTTTAGTCATTACACATTGAGACTTACTGTATTTTATTAGACAGAATCATTTTCCCTCCCTAGTGGCTCCATGTGTGTTTACTTGACATACAGTCATAACAAACACTCACATTATGAGATCACTATCAGAGTCCCGGAGGTAGAGAGAGCAGTGTGTGTGTGTGTGTGTAAACAGCAGTGTGTTAACGCTGTACAATGTCACACTGTTGAGTCAGAGATGGACCTCTGTGGCTTTTCTCTGTTTATACTTAGCAGGAGAGATGGTTTCTCCTCCTAGGACAGGACACAAACGGAGAGAGAGAGAGAAACGGGAGAGATGGTTTCTCCTCCTAGGACAGGACACAAACGGAGAGAGAGAGAGAAACGGGAGAGATGGTTTCTCCTCCTAGGACAGGACACAAACGGAGAGAGAGAGAGAAACGGGAGAGATGGTTTCTCCTCCTAGGACAGGACACAAACGGAGAGAGAAACACATAGAGAGAAAGAAAAAGGAGGGAGAGAAAAGGTTTCACTGTAATAGAGAAGGTGTAAACTTGGCAGTAG
The DNA here is from genome assembly GCF_029448725.1 of Salvelinus fontinalis. Lineage (NCBI taxonomy): Eukaryota > Metazoa > Chordata > Actinopteri > Salmoniformes > Salmonidae > Salvelinus > Salvelinus fontinalis. Next base: position 53,043,925 of record NC_074680.1, read on the forward strand.
AACACCGAAACAGTGTATTTGACCTCTCAGCTGCCCTATCAAATCTAAAAAAAAACTAAGAAAATGAACAACAATGACAAATGGTTTGGAGAAGAATGCAAAAACCTTAGAAAGAAATTGAGAAACCGGTCCTACCAAAAACATAGAGACCCGGAAAACCTGAGGCTACATCTTCACTATGGTGAATCACTAAAACAATACAGAAATACACTACGGAAAAAGAAGGAACAGCACATCAGAAACCAGCTCAATGTTTCTGAAGAATCCATAGACTATAACCACTTCTGGGAAAATTGGAAAACTCTAAACAAACAACAACACAAAGAGTTATCTATCCAAAATGGAGATGTATGGATAAACCACTTCTCCAATCTTTTTGACCCTATAACAAAGAACAAACAGCAAGAACATATACATGATCAAATACAAATCTTAGAATCAACTATTAAAGACAACCAGAACACACTGGATTCTCCAATTACCTTGAATGAACTACAGGACAAAATAAAAACCCTCCAACCCAAAAAGGCCTGAAGGGTTCGATGGTATCCTCAATGAAATGATAAAATATACAGACCACAAATTCCAATTGGCTATAATTAAACTCTAACATCATCCTTAGCTCTGGCTTCTTCCCCAATATTTGGAACCAAGGACTGATCACCCAAATCCACAAAGGTGGAGAACATTTGACCCCAATAACTATCGTTGGATATGCGTCAACAGCAAGCTTGGCACACCTGTATTTGGGGAGTTTCTCCCATTATTCTCTGCAGATCCTCTCAAGCTCTGTCAGGTTGGATGGGTAGCGTTGCTGCACAGCTATTTTCAGGTATCTCCAGAGATATTAGATCGGGTTCAAGTCTGGGCTCTGGCTGGGCCACTCAAGGACATTCAGACACTTGTACCGAAGCCACTCCTGCGTTGTCTTGGCTATGTGCTTAGGGTCGTTGTCCTGTTGGAAGGTGAACCTTCGCCCCTGTCTGAGGTCCTGAGCGCTCTGGAGCAGGTTTTCATCAAGGATCTCTCTGTACTTTGCTCCATTCATCTTTCCCTCGATCCTGTCCCTGCCGCTGAAAAACATCCCCACAGCATGATGCTGCCACCACAATGCTTCACTGTAGGGATGGTGTCAGGTTTCCTCCAGACGTGACGCTTGGAATTTAGGCCAAAGAGTTCAATCTTGGTTTCATCAGACCAGAGAATCTTGTTTCTCATGATCTGAGAGTCTGCCTGCATTATTTGGTGTTTTACGTTGTTCACAGAGGATATTTTGCAGAATTCTGCATGCGGAGTCTCAATTTGTTTTTTGTCCCATTTTGTGAGGTCTTTGTCAGTGAGCGTACTTCAGACCTCACAACCATGAAGGTCAATGGGTTCTATAACTGATTCAATAATGTTTTGCCAGATCCTAATTGGTATCAAATTTTATGTTCCTTTTGATGGCGCAGAAGGCCCTTCTTGCCTTGTCTCTCAGATCGTTCACAGCTTTGTGGAAGATACCTGTGGCGCTGATGTTTAGGCCGAGGTATGTGTCGTTGTTTGTGTGCTCCAGGGCAACGGTGTCTAGATGGAATTTGTATTCGGGAACCTGGCAACTGGACCTTTTTTGGAACACAGTAATTTTTGTCTTACTGAGATGTACTGTCAGGGCCGAGGTCTGACAGAATCTGTGTAGAATATCTAGGTGCTGCTGTAGGCCCTCCTTGATTGGTGACAGAAGCACCTCACTCTCTCTCTCTATCTTGCTCTCTCTTTCACTTTCTCTCTCTCTGTCTCTCTCTCTCTCTCACTTTCTCTCTCTCTGTCTCTCTCTCTCTCACTTTCTCTCTCTCTGTCTCTCTCTCTCTCTCTCTCACTTTCTCTCTCTCTGTCTCTCTCTCTCTTTCACTTTCTCTCTCTCTGTCTCTCTCTCACTCTTTCACTTTCTCTCTCTCTGTCTCTATCTCCCTGTTCCTCTCTCCATCTCTCTCTCTTTCTCTCTCCATCGCCCTCTCTCTCCCTCTCTCTCTCTCCCCTCCTTCACGGCTTTGACCTTGACTTTGTGGAATGTGCTCTCTGTTCTGTTGTGTGTCAGGAGAAGACAGGGAGTGAGAGGGAGAGACAGAGGGGAGGAGGTAATATACAGAGAGAAACACCATGCCAGTCCAACTCCCGTCGACCAAACTCCTTAAGTCTCCCCTCTCCGTCCTCACTCCGTACCCCACCATGGGAGCTTTAGTGTGCTGCCAAAATGTGTTTTCACTTTGTTGAAAGAATGTGGATGGTCTCTTAGGTTTTGTTTCAATTTCTGCCTTTTGATTGTTGGTGCATTCCAAAACTTTATTAGACTGAACTAACTCATACAGTGAACATTCTTCTGGTTCACAATCGAGTTTGGTTTCATGTCGGAAAAAAACATTTGCTTGTGTGTTCTGAACTTTTGTACATGTCTGAACATGTACATACATACAGTATCACGTGTTTCTGTTCCCTTCCTGACCAGAAATGAAGCTTCCATGTCCTACTGTGGCTACATTCTTCTGCTATACAGAACAAAGTATGTGAAGCCTTTGGAACTATCTGGATTTCTGCATAAATCTTACATAAAATTTGATCTGATCTTCTAAGTCACAACAATAGACAAAACCCAGTCTGCTTAAACTAATAACACACAAAAGTATTGTATTTTTTCTTGTCTATATTGAATACATCATTTAAATATTCTTGGTTGGGGAGGTTGGGGAAAGTATGTGAACCTCTTGGCTAGTGACTTCTCCAAAAGCTAATTGGAGTCAGGAGTCAACTAACCTGGAGTCCAATCAATGAGACGAGATTGGAGATTTTTGGTCAGAGCTGCCCTGCCCCATAAAAAAAACACACTCACCAAATTTGAGTTTGGTATTCACAAGAAGCATTACCTGATGTGAACCATGCATCGAACAAAAGAGATCTCAAAAGAGACCTACGATTAAGAATTGTTGCCTTGCATAAAGCTGGAAAGGGTTACAAAAGTATCTCTGTCATTATGGGGTATTGTGTGTAGATTGTTGATTTTAAATAAAATATTTGTTTCAAGTTTAGAATAAGGCTGTAACGTGATATACTTTCCGAAGGCTGTGTGTGTGTGTGTGTGTGTGTGTGTGTGTGTGTGTCTGTGTCTGTGTCTGTGTGTGTGTGTGTGTGTGTGTGTGTGTGTGTGTGTGTGTGTCTGTAACATAGCAATTGTATCTGGTATGTGTGTATGTATGGCTGTAACATACACATTTTGTTGTTTTACAGCCTGAATTCAAAATGGATTAAATTGATGTTTTTTCTCACCCATCTACACACAATACCCCATAATGACTAAGAGAAAACATGTTTTTAGACATTTTTACAAAAGTATTGAAAATGAAACACAGAAATGTCTCATTTATATAAGTATTCACACCTCTAAGTCAATACATGTTAGAATCATATTTGGCAGTGATTACAGCTGTGAGTCTTTCTGGGTGAGTCTCTAAGAGCTGTGAGTCTTTCTGGGCAAGTCTCTGAGAGCTGTGAGTCTTTCTGGGTAAGTCTCTAAGAACTTTTCACATCTGGATTGTACAATATTTGCACATTATTATTAAAGAAATTCATCAACCTCTGTCAAGTTCATTGTTGATCTTTGCGAGACAGCCATTTCCAAGTCTTGCCAAAGATTGTCAAGCCGATTTAAGTCAACTGTAACTAGGCCAAAGTCAACGTCATCTTGGTCAGCAACTCCAGTGTAGATTTGGCCTTGTGTTTTAGGTTATTGTCCTGCTGAAAGGTGAATTTGTCTCCCAGTGTCTGTTGGAAAGCAAACTGAACCAGGTTTTCCTCTAGGATTTTGCCTAGCCTATTCTGTTTCTTTTCATCCAATAAAAAAAACTCCCCAGTCCTTGTCGATGACAAGCATACCCATAACATGATGCAGCCACCACCATGCTTTAAAATATGAATAGTGGTACTCAGTGTTATGTCATGTTGGATTTGCCCCAAACATAATGCTTTGTATTCAGGACATAAAGTACATTTCTTTGCAACATTTATTTCAGTTTTACTTTATTGTGCCTTATTGCAAACAGGATGCATGTTTTGGAATATTTTTGTTCTGTACAGGCTTCCTTCTATTCACTCTGTCCTTTAGGTTAGTATTGTGGAGTAACTACAATGTTGTTGATCCATCCTCAGTTTTCTCCTATCACAGCCATTAAACTCAGTAACTGTTTTAAAATCGCCATTGGCCTCCTGGTGAATTGTCTAAGCGGTTTCCTTCCTCTCTGGCAACTGAGTTAGGAAGGACGCCTGTATCTTTGTAGTGACTGGGTGTATTTGTAACGGATGTGAAATGGCTAGCTAGTTAGCGGGTACGCGCTAATAGCGTTTCAATCAGTTACGTCACTTGCTCTGAAACCTAGAAGTAGTGGTTCCCCCCTTGCTCTGCAAGGGCCGCGGCTTTTGTGGAGCGATGAGTAACGACGCTTCGTGGGTGACTGTTGTTGATGTGTGCAGAGGGTCCCTGGTTCGCGCCCGGGTCGGGGCGAGGGGACGGTCTAAAGTTATACTGTTACATATTGATACACCATCCAAAGTGTAATGAATACCTTCGCCATGTTCAAAGGGATATTCAATCTCTGCTTTTTTTTGCTTTTTTTTTTTCACCCATCGACCAATCGGTGCCCTTCTTTGCAAGGCATTAGAAACCTCCCCTGTTCTTATTGGTTGAATCTGTTTGAAATTCACTGCCTGACTGAGGGACCGTACAGATAATTGTATGTGTGTGTATGTATGTATGTATGTATGTACAGTGAGGGAAAAAAGTATTTGATCCCCTGCTGATTTTGTACGTTTGCCCACTGACAAAGAAATGATCAGTCTATAATTTTAATGGTAGGTTTATTTGAACAGTGAGAGACAGAATATCAACAAAAAAATCCAGAAAAACGCATGTCAAAAATGTTATGAATTGATTTGCATTTTAATGAGGGAAATAAGTATTTGACCCCTCTGCAAAACATGACTTAGTACTTGGTGGCAAAACCCTTGTTGGCAATCACAGAGGTCAGACGTTTCTTGTAGTTGGCCACCAGGTTTGCACACATCTCAGGAGGGATTTTGTCCCACTCCTCTTTGCAGATCTTCTTCAAGTCATTAAGGTTTCGAGGCTGACGTTTGGCAACTCGAACCTTCAGCTCCCTCCACAGATTTTCTATGGGATTAAGGTCTGGAGACTGGCTAGGCCACTCCAGGACCTTAATGTGCTTCTTCTTGAGCCACTCCTTTGTTGCCTTGGCCGTGTGTTTTGGGTCATTGTCATGCTGGAATACCCATCCACGACCCATTTTCAATACCCTGGCTGAGGGAAGGAGGTTTTCACCCAAGATTTGACGGTACATGGCCCCGTCCATCGTCCCTTTGATGCGGTGAAGTTGTCCTGTCCCTTTAGCAGAAAAACACCCCCAAAGCATAATGTTTCCACCTCCATGTTTGACGGTGGGGATGGTTTCTTGGGGTCATAGGCAGCATTCCTCCTCCTCCAAACACGGCAAGTTGGGTTGATGCCAAAGAACTCCATTTTGGTCTCATCTGACCACAACACGTTCACCCAGTTGTCCTCTGAATCATTCAGATGTTCATTGGCAAACTTCAGACGGGCATGTATATGTGCTTTCTTGAGCAGGGGGACCTTGCGGGCGCTGCAGGATTTCAGTCCTTCACGGCATAGTGTGTTACCAATTGTTTTCTTGATGACTATGGTCCCAGCTGCCTTGAGATCATTGACAAGATCCTCCTGTGTAGTTCTGGGCTGATTCCTCACCGTTCTCATGATCATTGCAACTCCACGAGGTGAGATCTTGCATGGAGCCCCAGGCTGAGGGAGATTGACAGTTCTTCTGTGTTTCTTCCATTTGCGAATAATCACAGAAACTGTTGTCACCTTCTCACCAAGCTGCTTGGCGATGGTCTTGTAGCCCATTCCAGCCTTGTGTAGGTCTACAATCTTGTCCCTGACATCCTTGGAGAGCTCTTTGGTGTTGGCCATGGTGGAGAGTTTGGAATCTGATTGATTGATTGCTTCTGTGGACAGGTATCTTTTATACAGGTAAGAAACTGAGATTAGGAGCACTCCCTTTAAGTGTGCTCCTAATCTCCGTTCGTTACCTGTATGAAAGACACCTGGGAGCCAGAAATCTTTTTGATTGAGAAGGGGTCAAATACTTATTTCCCTCATTAAAATGCAAATCAATTTATAACATTTTTGACATGCATTTTTTTTGATATTTTTGTTGTTATTCTGTCTCTCACTGTTCAAATAAACCTACCATTAAAATTATAGACTGATAATTTCTTTGTCAGTGGGCAAACGTACAAAATCAGCAGGGGATCAAATACTTTTTTCCCTCACTGTATGTATGTATGTATGTATGTATGTACAGTGGGGAGAACAAGTATTTGATACACTGACGATTTTGCAGGTTTTCCTACTTACAAAGCATGTAGAGGTCTGTAATTTTTTATCATAGGTACACTTCAACTGTGAGAGACGGAATCTAAAACAAAAATCCAGAAAATCACATTGTATGATTTTTAAGTAATTAATTTGCATTTTATTGCATGACATAAGTATTTGATCACCTACCAACCAGTAAGAATTCCGGCTCTCACAGACCTGTTAGTTTTTCTTTAAGAAGCCCTCCTGTTCTCCACTCATTACCTGTATTAACTGCACCTGTTTGAACTCGTTACCTGTATAAAAGACACCTGTCCACACACTCAATCAAACAGACTCCAACCTCTCCACAATGGCCAAGACCAGAGAGCTGTGTAAGGACATCAGGGATAAAATTGTAGACCTGCACAAGGCTGGGATGGGCTACAGGACAATAGGCAAGCAGCTTGGTGAGAAGGCAACAACTGTTGGCGCAATTATTAGAAAATGGAAGAAGTTCAAGATGACGGTCAATCACCCTCGGTCTGGGCTCCATGCAAGATCTCACCTCGTGGGGCATCAATGATTATGAGGGAGGTGAGGGATCAGCCCAGAACTACACGGCAGGACCTGGTCAATGACCTGAAGAGAGCTGGGACCACAGTCTCAAAGAAAACCATTAGTAACACACTACGCCGTCATGAATTAAAATCCTGCAGCACACGCAAGGTCCCCCTGCTCAAGCCAGCGCATGTCCAGGCCCGTCTGAAGTTTGCCAATGACCATCTGGATGATCCAGAGGAGGAATGGGAGAAGGTCATGTGGTCTGATGAGACAAAAATAGAGCTTTTTGGTCTAAACTCCACTCTGGAGGAGGAAGAAGGATGAGTACAACCCCAAGAACACCATCCCAACCGTGAAGCATGGAGGTGGAAACATCATTCTTTGGGGATGCTTTTCTGCAAAGGGGACAGGACGACTGCACCGTATTGAGGGGAGGATGGATGGGGCCATGTATCGTGAGATCTTGGCCAACAACCTCCTTCCCTCAGTCAGAGCATTGAAGATGGGTCGTGGCTGGGTCTTCCAGCATGACAACGACCCGAAACACACAGCCAGGGCAACTAAGGAGTGGCTCTGTAAGAAGCATCTCAAGGTCCTGGAGTGACCTAGCCAGTCTCCAGACCTGAAACCAATAGAAAATCTTTGGAGGGAGCTGAAAGTCCGTATTGCCCAGCAACAGCCCAGAAACCTGAAGGATCTGGAGAAGATCTGTATGGAGGAGTGGGCCAAAATCCCTGCTGCAGTGTGTGCAAACCTGGTCAAGAACTACAGGAAACGTATGATCTCTGTAATTGCAAACAAAGGTTTCTGTACCAAATATTAAGTTCTGCTTTTCTGATGTATCAAATACTTATGTCATGCAATAAAATGCAAATTAATTACTTAAAAATCATACAATGTGATTTTCTGGATTTTTGTTTTAGATTCCGTCTCTCACAGTTGAAGTGTACCTATGATAAAAATTACAGATCTCTACATGCTTTGTAAGTAGGAAAACCTGCATAATCGGCAGTGTATCAAATACTTGTTCTCCCCACTGTATGTATGTATGTATGTATGTGTGTGTGTGTGTGTGTGTGTGTGTGTGTGTGTGTGTGTGTGTGTGTGTGTGTGTGTGTGTGTGTGTGTGTGTGTGTGTGTGTGTGTGTGTGTGTGTGTGTGTGTGTGTGTGTGTGTGTGTGTGTGTGTGTGTGTGTGTGTGTGTGTGTGTGTGTGTGTGTGTGTGTGTGTGTGTGTGTGTGTGTGTGTGTGTGTGTATGTATGTATGTATGTATGTATGTATGTATGTATGTATGTATGTATGTATGTATGTATGTATGTATGTATGTATGTATGTATGTATGTATGTGTGACTGTGACATAGTGCTGTTTCCTGTGTGTGTTGATGTGTTCTGTCTACACTGGGCCTGGTCTCTGTAGTGACAGACTGTAACATAGTACTGTTTCCTGTGTGTGTTGATGTGTTCTGTCTACACTGGGCCTGGTCTCTGTAGTGACAGACTGTAAGTACAGTAACTACATAACCAGTCCTATATAACCTACATAACCTACATAACCAGTCCTACATAATCTACATAACCAGTCCTACATAACCTACAAAACCTACATAACCAGTCCTACATATCCTACATAACCAGTCCTATATAATCTACATAACCAGTCCTACATAACCTACATAACCTACATAACCTACATAACCAGTCCTACATAACCTACATAACCAGTCCTACATATCCTACATAACCAGTCCTATATAACCTACATAACCTACATAACCAGTCCTACATAACCTACATAACCAGTCCTACATAATCTACATAACCAGTCCTACATAACCTACAAAACCTACATAACCAGTCCTACATATCCTACATAACCAGTCCTATATAACCTACATAACCAGTCCTACATAACCTACATAACCAGTCCTACATAACCTACATAACCAGTCCTATATAACCTACATAACCTACATAACCAGTCCTACATAATCTACATAACCAGTCCTACATAACCTACATAACCAGTCCTATATAACCTACATAACCAGTCCTACATAACCTACATAACCTACATAACCAGTCCTATATAACCTACATAACCTACATTACCAGTCCTACATAACCAGTTCTACATAACCTACATAACCAGTCCTACATAACCAGTCCTACATAACCTACATAACCAGTCCTACATAACCTACATAACCAGTCCTACATAACCTACATAACCAGTCCTACAAAACCTACATAACCAGTCCTACATAACCAGTCCTACATGTCCTACATAACCTACATAACCAGACCTACATAACCTACATGTCCTACATAACCTACATAACCAGTCCTACATAAGCAGTCCTACATAACCTACATAACCAGTCCTACATAACCTACATAACCAGACCTACATAACCTACATGTCCTACATAACCTACATAACCAGTCCTACATAACCTACAAAACCTACATAACCAGTCCTACATAACCTACATGTCCTACATAACCAGTCCTACATAACCTACATAACCAGTCCTACATAACCAACATGTACTACATAACCAGTCCTACATATCCTACATAACCAGTCATACATAACCTACATGTCCTACATAACCTACATAACCAGTCCTACATAACCTACATAACCTACATGTCCTACATGACCAGTCCTACTTATCCTACATAACCAGTCCTACATAACCTACAGAACCAGTCCTACATAATCTACATAACCAGTCCTACATAACCTACATGTCCTACATAACCAGTCCTACATAACCTACATAACCAGTCCTACATGTCCTACATGTCCTACATAACCTACATAACCAGTCCTACATAACCTACAAAATCTACATAACTAGTCCTACATAACCTACATGTCCTACATAACCAGTCCTACATAACCAGTCCTACAAAACCTAGATAACCAGTCCTACATAACCTACATGTCCTACATAACCAGTCTTACATAACCTACATAACCAGTCATACATAACCTACATGTCCTACATAACCAGTCCTACATAACCTACATAACCAGTCCTACATAACCTACATGTCCGACATAACCTACATAACCTACATAACCAGTCCTACATAACCAGTCCTACATTACCTACATAACCAGTCCTACATAACCTACAAAACCTACATAACCAGTCCTACATAACCTACATGTCCTACATAACCTACATAACCAGTCCTACATAACCAGTCCTACATTACCTACATAACCAGTCCTACATATCCTACATAACCAGTCCTACATATCCTACATAACCTACATGTCCTACATAACCAGTCATACATAACCTACATGTCCTACATAACCAGTCATACATAACCTACATAACCAGTCCTACATTACCTACATAACCAGTCCTACATTAACTACATAACCTACATAACCAGTCCTACATAACCAAACTGGGAAAACCTCTGAGGCCAGTATGTCTTGTAGCTAGTCTATTCAATTGAGTTGATTGTGTTGTGTGTTGTGTGTCTGTGTGTTGTGTGTGTGTTGTGTGTCTGTGTGTTGTGTGTCTGTGTGTTGTGTGTGTGTTGTGTGTCTGTGTGTTGTGTGTGTGTTGCAGGAGCTGTGTCAGTGTCGTCCGTCCGATGGGAACTGTTCATGCTGTAAAGAGTGTATGCTCTGTCTGGGGACACTGTGGGAGGAATGCTGTGACTGTGTCGGTGAGTACCATGTACACGATGGTTAAAGAGGAGGTGTGTGTGTGTGTGTGTGTGTGTGTGTGTGTGTGTGTGTGTGTGTGTGTGTGTGTGTGTGTGTGTGTGTGTGTGTGTGTGTGTGTGTGTGTGTGTGTGTGTGTGTGTGTGTGTGTTTCTGCTGTAAGGTGTGTATGCTGTGACTGTGTCGGTAAGTCACATCTCACACGGTACAATAAGTGTGTTATTCATAAACAGCGGTGTGTGTTCATAGATGCCAAGGGAAGCCAGGCTTCCCCAAATATTTGAACAATATTTTTTCTTTTTTTACAATAGCCGAGCTCATCTGCGGGTGGTCCTGGCACAGTAAAAACATCCCTTGTTTTTTTGCAATCTTTAAGTTTGTTTTCAGTGTATTAAACTATGCATATATATATATGTGTATATGTGTATATAGCCTTGTTGATTTGATGATGTTTAAGTGTAAAATGTGCTGGAATAGCGGAGGCCGGGCTCCTGTTGTCTTTGTTCTGACTTGTGGAAACTCTGTGGTTATAAATCAGTAGTGGCTCAGTAAAACCGTTGAAAACATGAACCTGTCTGACCGTGTTGCAGGTGATATAACATGAACCTGTCTGACCGTGTTGCAGGTGATATAACATGAACCTGTCTGACCGTGTTGCAGGTGATATAACATGAACCTGTTTGACCGTTCTGCAGGTGATATATCATGAACCTGTCTGACCGTGTTGCAGGTGATATAACATGAACCTGTCTGACCGTTCTGCAGGTGATATAACATGAACCTGTCTGACCGTTCTGCAGGTGATATATCATGAACCTGTTTGACCGTGTTGCAGGTGATATAACATGAACCTGTCTGACCGTTCTGCAGGTGATATAACATGAACCTGTCTGACCGTTCTGCAGGTGATATAACATGAACCTGTCTGACCGTTCTGCAGGTGATATATCATGAACCTGTCTGACCGTGTTGCAGGTGATATATCATGAACCTGTTTGACCGTTCTGCAGGTGATATAACATGAACCTGTCTGACCGTTCTGCAGGTGATATATCATGAACCTGTCTGACCGTGTTGCAGGTGATATATCATGAACCTGTTTGACCGTGTTGCAGGTGATATATCATGAACCTGTCTGACCGTGTTGCAGGTGATATATCATGAACCTGTTTGACCGTGTTGCAGGTGATATATCATGAACCTGTTTGACCGTGTTGCAGGTGATATATCATGAACCTGTCTGACCGTGTTGCAGGTGATATATCATGAACCTGTTTGACCGTGTTGCAGGTAATATATCATGAACCTGTCTGACCGTTCTGCAGGTGATATATCATGAACCTGTTTGACCGTGTTGCAGGTGATATATCATGAACCTGTCTGACCGTGTTGCAGGTGATATATCATGAACCTGTTTGACCGTGTTGCAGGTGATATATCATGAACCTGTCTGACCGTTCTGCAGGTGATATATCATGAACCTGTTTGACCGTGTTGCAGGTGATATATCATGAACCTGTTTGACCGTTCTGCAGGTGATATAACATGAACCTGTCTGACCGTGTTGCAGGTGATATATCATGAACCTGTTTGACCGTGTTGCAGGTGATATATCATGAACCTGTCTGACCGTGTTGCAGGTGATATATCATGAACCTGTTTGACCGTGTTGCAGGTGATATATCATGAACCTGTTTGACCGTTCTGCAGGTGATATATCATGAACCTGTTTGACCGTGTTGCAGGTGATATATCATGAACCTGTCTGACCGTGTTGCAGGTGATATATCATGAACCTGTTTGACCGTGTTGCAGGTGATATATCATGAACCTGTTTGACCGTGTTGCAGGTGATATATCATGAACCTGTCTGACCGTGTTGCAGGTGATATATCATGAACCTGTTTGACCGTTCTGCAGGTGATATAACATGAACCTGTCTGACCGTGTTGCAGGTGATATATCATGAACCTGTTTGACCATGTTGCAGGTGATATATCATGAACCTGTTTGACCGTTCTGCAGGTGATATAACATGAACCTGTCTGACCGTGTTGCAGGTGATATATCATGAACCTGTTTGACCGTGTTGCAGGTGATATATCATGAACCTGTTTGACCGTTCTGCAGGTGATATATCATGAACCTGTTTGACCGTGTTGCAGGTGATATATCATGAACCTGTTTGACCGTTCTGCAGGTGATATATCATGAACCTGTCTGACCGTGTTGCAGGTGATATATCATGAACCTGTTTGACCGTGTTGCAGGTGATATAACATGAACCTGTTTGACCGTGTTGCAGGTGATATATCATGAACCTGTTTGACCGTGTTGCAGGTGATATATCATGAACCTGTTTGACCGTGTTGCAGGTGATATATCATGAACCTGTTTGACCGTGTTGCAGGTGATATATCATGAACCTGTCTGACCGTTCTGCAGGTGATATATCATGAACCTGTTTGACCGTGTTGCAGGTGATATATCATGAACCTGTTTGACCGTGCTACAGGTGATATATCATGAACCTGTTTGACCGTGCTACAGGTGATATATCATGAACCTGTTTGACCGTGCTACAGGTGATATATCATGAACCTGTCTGACCGTGCTACAGGTGATATATCATGAACCTGTTTGACCGTGCTACAGGTGATATAACATGAACCTGTTTGACCGTGCTACAGGTGATATATCATGAACCTGTTTGACCGTGCTACAGGTGATATATCATGAACCTGTTTGACCGTGCTACAGGTGATATATCATGAACCTGTTTGACCGTGCTACAGGTGATATAACATGAACCTGTCTGACCGTGTTGCAGGTGATATATCATGAACCTGTTTGACCGTGCTACAGGTGATATAACATGAACCTGTTTGACCGTGCTACAGGTGATATATCATGAACCTGTTTGACCGTGCTACAGGTGATATATCATGAACCTGTTTGACCGTGCTACAGGTGATATAACATGAACCTGTTTGACCGTGCTACAGGTGATATAACATGAACCTGTTTGACCGTGCTACAGGTGATATATCATGAACCTGTTTGACCGTGCTACAGGTGATATATCATGAACCTGTTTGACCGTGCTACAGGTGATATATCATGAACCTGTTTGACCGTGCTACAGGTGATATATCATGAACCTGTTTGACCGTTCTGCAGGTGATATAACATGAACCTGTCTGACCGTTCTGCAGGTGATATATCATGAACCTGTCTGACCGTGTTGCAGGTGATATATCATGAACCTGTTTGACCGTGTTGCAGGTGATATATCATGAACCTGTCTGACCGTGTTGCAGGTGATATATCATGAACCTGTTTGACCGTGTTGCAGGTGATATATCATGAACCTGTTTGACCGTGTTGCAGGTGATATATCATGAACCTGTCTGACCGTGTTGCAGGTGATATATCATGAACCTGTTTGACCGTGTTGCAGGTAATATATCATGAACCTGTCTGACCGTTCTGCAGGTGATATATCATGAACCTGTTTGACCGTGTTGCAGGTGATATATCATGAACCTGTCTGACCGTGTTGCAGGTGATATATCATGAACCTGTTTGACCGTGTTGCAGGTGATATATCATGAACCTGTCTGACCGTTCTGCAGGTGATATATCATGAACCTGTTTGACCGTGTTGCAGGTGATATATCATGAACCTGTTTGACCGTTCTGCAGGTGATATAACATGAACCTGTCTGACCGTGTTGCAGGTGATATATCATGAACCTGTTTGACCGTGTTGCAGGTGATATATCATGAACCTGTCTGACCGTGTTGCAGGTGATATATCATGAACCTGTTTGACCGTGTTGCAGGTGATATATCATGAACCTGTTTGACCGTTCTGCAGGTGATATATCATGAACCTGTTTGACCGTGTTGCAGGTGATATATCATGAACCTGTCTGACCGTGTTGCAGGTGATATATCATGAACCTGTTTGACCGTGTTGCAGGTGATATATCATGAACCTGTTTGACCGTGTTGCAGGTGATATATCATGAACCTGTCTGACCGTGTTGCAGGTGATATATCATGAACCTGTTTGACCGTTCTGCAGGTGATATAACATGAACCTGTCTGACCGTGTTGCAGGTGATATATCATGAACCTGTTTGACCATGTTGCAGGTGATATATCATGAACCTGTTTGACCGTTCTGCAGGTGATATAACATGAACCTGTCTGACCGTGTTGCAGGTGATATATCATGAACCTGTTTGACCGTGTTGCAGGTGATATATCATGAACCTGTTTGACCGTTCTGCAGGTGATATATCATGAACCTGTTTGACCGTGTTGCAGGTGATATATCATGAACCTGTTTGACCGTTCTGCAGGTGATATATCATGAACCTGTCTGACCGTGTTGCAGGTGATATATCATGAACCTGTTTGACCGTGTTGCAGGTGATATAACATGAACCTGTTTGACCGTGTTGCAGGTGATATATCATGAACCTGTTTGACCGTGTTGCAGGTGATATATCATGAACCTGTTTGACCGTGTTGCAGGTGATATATCATGAACCTGTTTGACCGTGTTGCAGGTGATATATCATGAACCTGTCTGACCGTTCTGCAGGTGATATATCATGAACCTGTTTGACCGTGTTGCAGGTGATATATCATGAACCTGTTTGACCGTGCTACAGGTGATATATCATGAACCTGTTTGACCGTGCTACAGGTGATATATCATGAACCTGTTTGACCGTGCTACAGGTGATATATCATGAACCTGTCTGACCGTGCTACAGGTGATATATCATGAACCTGTTTGACCGTGCTACAGGTGATATAACATGAACCTGTTTGACCGTGCTACAGGTGATATATCATGAACCTGTTTGACCGTGCTACAGGTGATATATCATGAACCTGTTTGACCGTGCTACAGGTGATATATCATGAACCTGTTTGACCGTGCTACAGGTGATATAACATGAACCTGTCTGACCGTGTTGCAGGTGATATATCATGAACCTGTTTGACCGTGCTACAGGTGATATAACATGAACCTGTTTGACCGTGCTACAGGTGATATATCATGAACCTGTTTGACCGTGCTACAGGTGATATATCATGAACCTGTTTGACCGTGCTACAGGTGATATAACATGAACCTGTTTGACCGTGCTACAGGTGATATAACATGAACCTGTTTGACCGTGCTACAGGTGATATATCATGAACCTGTTTGACCGTGCTACAGGTGATATATCATGAACCTGTTTGACCGTGCTACAGGTGATATATCATGAACCTGTTTGACCGTGCTACAGGTGATATAACATGAACCTGTTTGACCGTGCTACAGGTGATATAACATGAACCTGTTTGACCGTGTTTCAGGTGATATATCATGAACCTGTTTGACCGTGTTGCAGGTGATATATCATGAACCTGTTTGACCGTGCTACAGGTGATATAACATGAACCTGTTTGACCGTGCTACAGGTGATATAACATGAACCTGTTTGACCGTGTTTCAGGTGATATATCATTAACCTGTTTGACCGTGTTTCAGGTGATATAACATGAACCTGTTTGACCGTGCTACAGGTGATATAACATGAACCTGTTTGACCGTGTTGCAGGTGATATATCATGAACCTGTTTGACCGTGCTACAGGTGATATAACATGAACCTGTTTGACCGTGTTTCAGGTGATATATCATGAACCTGTTTGACCGTGTTGCAGGTGATATATCATGAACCTGTTTGACCGTGCTACAGGTGATATATCATGGACCTGTTTGACCGTGTTTCAGGTGATATATCATGAACCTGTTTGACCGTGCTACAGGTGATATATCATGAACCTGTTTGACCGTGCTACAGGTGATATAACATGAACCTGAAGGGGTGTCCTCATACTGCTGTATATCTAGTGTAGGTTGTAAAATGTTTTTTTTTTACTGGCTTGGCTTCCCCAGTTATTTTACCCACACACCTCTACTGCTCATAAAACAACAATAACTCAGTCAAAAACCCTGCAGTCGTTATCAGCGTGATCATTTAGGCAGGGTCGAGCAACGACTGTTGAGTTACCAAAATGACTGGGTGCACTTGTCAAGCTGCTTTCTGCACCGGTTGGTTTTAAAGTGTCCCTTTGAGGCGTAGTGTAGGTCTGATAGGGAAAGTGTGGAAAGCCAGACACTCACATTCAGAAGAGGCCACCGGGCCTTGGAACTAGGAACCTTCTCTGGTGCCTCTACTCTGGTGTCTCTGGTGTCTCTACTCTGGTACCTCTACTCTGGTGTCTCTGGTGTCTCTACTCTGGTACCTCTACTCTGGTACCTCTACTCTGGAGTCTCTACTCTGGTGTCTCTACTCTGGTGTCTCTACTCTGGAGTCTCTACTCTGGTGCCTCTACTCTGGAGTCTCTATTCTGGTGTCTCTACTCTGGTGTCTCTGGTGTCTCTACTCTGGTGTCTCTACTCTGGAGTCTCTACTCTGGTGCCTCTACTCTGGAGTCTCTACTCTGGTGTCTCTGGTGTCTCTACTCTGGTGTCTCTACTCTGGAGTCTCTACTCTGGTGCCTCTACTCTGGTGTCTCTACTCTGGTGCCTCTACTCTGGTGTCTCTGGTGCCTCTACTCTGGTGTCTCTACTCTGGTGTCTCTGCTCTGTTGTCTCTACTCTGTTGTCTCTACTCTGGTATCTCTACTCTGGTGCCTCTACTCTGATGTCTCTACTCTGATGTCTCTACTCTGGTGTCTCTGTTGTCTCTACTCTGGTGTCTCTACTCTGGTACCTCTACTCTGGTGTCTCTACTCTGATGTCTCTACTCTGGTGCCTCTACTCTGGTGCCTCTACTCTGGTGCCTCTACTCTGGTGTCTCTGGTGTCTCTACTCTGGTGTCTCTACTCTGGTACCTCTACTCTGGTGCCTCTACTCTGGTGCCTCTACTCCGGTGCCTCTACTCTGGTGTCTCTGGTGCCTCTACTCTGGTACCTCTACTCTGGTGTCTCTACTCTGGTGTCTACTCTAGTGTCTCTACTCTGTTGTCTCTGGTGTCTCTACTCTGGTGTCTCTACTCTGGTGTCTACTCTGGTGTCTCTACTCTGGTGTCTCTACTCTGTTGTCTCTGGTGTCTCTACTCTGGTGTCTCTACTCTGGTGCCTCTACTCTGGTGTCTCTGGTGTCTCTACTCTGGTGTATCTGGTGTCTCTACTCTGGTACCCAACGACTGAAGACTCGTAACTGGACTCTGACAATGAAAGGAGTTCCACCTGTTCACACTATTGCACTGAGCTGAATTATACTGTACTGAGATTGCTTGGATATTTTCTATTCACATTGTAATTTCCAGTTCCCGTGCAGGTACAGTTTCCTTAGCTTTTGTCTGATACCAAACCATTAAGGTACGTTACTCTCTGGAAAGCGAACCAAAAGCTTTCTACTGTCGATCAGCACCAGGAAGGGTTACCCTGTAAAGTACGTTATGTAAAGTAAAGCCGTGGCTGCATATCCGACTTCATCGGGATCTTTAGTCCACCACACTCAAAGATCCTGACCTGTCTGAAAGCTTTTGTGCAGATCATGTTCTACAATGAAACACTTGTGTGTATTCTCTAATTTGCACGCAGAGAACGGGCTACTCAGGTGAATGGTGCTTGTTTAATAAAGTTAGATCATATAGCTGAATCAATGATCACATAATGATCTCCGTATTCTACATAACAGAAGCGAATATAATAGCATAGTATAATGTTTACTGTAACACAACACTGTTTTTTCTCATGTGGCCAAAACTCAACAGCGTGTGAAAAAATACACAGCTAGGCTAAGACCATGTGCTCTCATACTCGTTCACTCCATCCTTCAACACATCACCGTAGGATCCTTCAACACAACACTGTAGGATCCTTCAACACATCACTGTAGGATCCTTGAACACATCACCGTAGGATCCTTCAACACCGTAGGATCCTTCAACACATCACTGTAGGATCCTTGAACACATCACCGTAGGATCCTTCAACACCGTAGGATCCTTCAACACATCACTGTAGGATCCTTCAACACAACACCGTAGGATCCTTCAACACAACACCGTAGGATCCTTCAACACAACACCGTAGGATCCTTCAACACATCACTGTAGGATCCTTCAACACAACACTGTAGGATCCTTCAACACTGTAGGCTACTTCAACGCTGTAGGATACTTCAAGGCTGTAAGCTACTTCAACACTGTATTTACTTCAACACTGTAGGCTACTTCAACGCTGTAGGATACTTCAACGCTGTAGGATACTTCAACGCGGTAGAATACTTCAACACAACGCTGTAGGATACTTCAACACTGTAGGCTACTTCAACGCTGTAGGATACTTCAACGCTGTAGGTTACTTCAACGCTGTAGGCTACTTCAACGCTGTAGGCTACTTCAACACTGTAGGCTGCTTCAACGCTGTATTATACTTCAACACTGTAGGCTACTTCAACACTGTATGCTACTTCAACACTGTATTCTACTTCAACGCTGTAGGATACTTCAACCCTGTAGGATACTTCAAGGCTGTAAGCTACTTCAACGCTGTAGGCTACTTCAACGCTGTAGGCTACTTCAACGCTGTAGGATACTTCAACGCTGTAGGATACTTCAACGCTGTAGGATACTTCAACACTGTAGTATACTTCAACACTGTAGGATCCTTCACCGCTGTAGGATCCTTCACCGCTGTCGGATACTTCAACACAACGCTGTAGGATACTTCAACACAACACTGTAGGATACTTCAACACAACGCTGTAGGATACTTCAACGCTGTAGGATACTTCAACACTGTAGGATCCTTCACCGCTGTAGGATACTTCAACACAACGCTGTAGGATACTTCACCGCTGTAGGATACTTCAACGCTGTAGTATACTTCAACGCTGTAGGATACTTCAACGCTGTGTACTACTTCAACGCTGTAGGCTACTTCAACACAACGCTCTAGGATAATTCAACACTGTGTAGCTCAACAACTGACTGACATCAAATGGTTCATTTGTTTTGAAGAATAATGACGTACGATTGGATGCGGTGTTGTTTTGTCTTACAGTATTCTATTGTGTTGTGTAGAATATTGTGATCATAATGTGATCTTGCAGACATTAATCAAAATTGTTACTAAACGACAACCTTTGCTCTGAGTAGCCTGTTCTCTGTGAGTAAAGGAGAGAATACGGATTGTATAGAACATAATCTGCACATGAGCAGAAGTTTCGGGAAGCTCCGGATTGTTTAGTGTGGTGGACTAAATATCCCGAAAAAGTCGGATCCGCAGCCACTCTGATAAAGTAAACTAGATATACTGCCATGTATTCCCATATAGAGAGCTGTTTTGTCTTTTGCCAGCAGACCTATATTACTGTAAGTGTTGACAGCAGACCTATATTACTGTAAGTGTTGACAGCAGGCCTATATTACTGTAAGTGTTGACAGCAGACCTATATTACTGTAAGTGTTGGCAGCAGACCTATATTACTGTAAGTGTTGACAGCAGACCTATATTACTGTAAGTGTTGACAGCAGGCCTATATTACTGTAAGTGTTGACAACAGACCTATATTACTGTAAGTGTTGACAGCAGGCCTATATTACTGTAAGTGTTGACAGCAGGCCTATATTACTGTAAGTGTTGACAGCAGGCCTATATTACTGTAAGTGTTGACAGCAGACCTATATTACTGTAAGTGTTGACAGCAGACTTATATTACTGTAAGTGTTGACAGCAGACCTATATTACTGTAAGTGTTGACAGCAGGCCTATATTACTGTACGTGTTGACAGCAGGCCTATATTACTGTAAGTGTTGACAGCAGGCCTATATTACTGTAAGTGTTGACAGCAGGCCTATATTACTGTAAGTGTTGACAGCAGGCTTATATTACTGTAAGTGTTGACAGCAGACCTATATTACTGTAAGTGTTGACAGCAGACCTATATTACTGTAAGTGTTGACAGCAGGCCTATATTACTGTAAGTGTTGACAGCAGGCCTATATTACTGTAAGTGTTGACAGCAGACCTATATTACTGTAAGTGTTGACAGCAGACCTATATTACTGTAAGTGTTGACAGCAGGCCTATATTACTGTAAGTGTTGACAGCAGACCTATATTACTGTAAGTGTTGACAGCAGGCCTATATTACTGTAAGTGTTGACAGCAGGCCTATATTACTGTAAGTGTTGACAGCAGACCTATATTACTGTAAGTGTTGACAGCAGACCTATATTACTGTAAGTGTTGACAGCAGACCTATATTACTGTAAGTGTTGACAGCAGACCTATATTACTGTAAGTGTTGACAGCAGACCTATATTACTGTAAGTGTTGACAGCAGACCTATACTACTGTAAGTGTTGACAGCAGACCTATATTACTGCAAGTGTTGACAGCAGGCCTATATTACTGTAAGTGTTGACAGCAGACCTATATTACTGTAAGTGTTGACAGCAGACCTATATTACTGTAAGTGTTGACAGCAGACCTATATTACTGTAAGTGTTGACAGCAGACCTATATTACTGTAAGTGTTGACAGCAGACCTATATTACTGTAAGTGTTGACACCAGACCTATATTACTGTAAGTGTTGACAGCAGGCCTATATTACTGTAAGTGTTGACAGCAGACCTATACTACTGTAAGTGTTGACAGCAGACCTATATTACTGTAAGTGTTGACAGCAGACCTATATTACTGTAAGTGTTGACAGCAGACCTATACTACTGTAAGTGTTGACAGCAGACCAGACCAAAGCTAGCCAGGCCAACTGAAAGCTCCCTCTCTGACCCCCTTCTATGTGGGAGACAGATCCAAGATGAAGCATGTGACAGAGGATGTAATGTCTCCAGGCTGCTACAGCTAGGACTCAACCCCGCCCCCCCCCCACACACACACACACACACACACACACACATATACAGTTGAAGTCGGAAGTTTACATACACTTAGGTTGGAGTCATTAAAACTCGTTTTTCAACCACTCCACAAATTTCTTGTTAACTTCTTATGGCTGCAGGGGCAGTATTGAGTAGCTTGGATGAAAGGTGCACAGAGGTGCCCAGAGTAAACGGCCTGCTCCTCAGTCATAGTTGCTAATATATGCATATTATTATTAGTATTGGATAGAAAACACTCTGAAGTTTCTAAAACTGTTTGAATTATGTCTGTGAGTATAACAGAACTCATATGGCAGGCAAAAACCTGAGAAGTTCCCCTTCCTGTTTGGATTTTTTCTGGGGCTGGTAGATTTTCAACCAAGCTCTCATTGAAATTACAGCGAGATATGGATGAGTTTTCACTTCCTACGGCTTCCACTAGATGTCAACAGTCAATAGAACTTTGTCTGATCACTCTGCTGTGAAGGGGGGCCGAAGGAAACAGGAATGAGTAACCACTGCCACGAGGTGACCACGCTTTGACCACGCGCGTTCACGTGAGAGGCAGCTCCGTTCCATCGCTCAACTGAAGTCAATCTAATTCTCCGGTTGGAACGTTATTCAAGATGTATGTTAACAACATTCTAAAGATTGATTCAATACATTGTTTGACATGTTTCTACTGACTGTTACGGAACTTTTGGACATTTCGTCAGGTTTTATTGAACGCGCTTTGTGACTTTGGAATTGTTTACCAAACGCGCTAACCAAAGTCGCTAATTGGACATAAATAACGGACATTATCGAACAAATCAAGCATTTTTTGTGGACCTGGGATTCCTGGGAGTGCATTCTGATGAAGTTTATCAAAGGTAAGTGTAACGGATGTGAAATGGCTAGCTAGTTAGCGGTGGTACGCGCTAATAGACTTTCAATCGGTTACGTCACTTGCTCTGAAACCTAGAAGTAGTGGTTCCCCTTGCTCTGCAAGGGCCGCGGCTTTTGTGGAGCGATGGGTAACGACGCTTCGTGGGTGATGTGTGCAGAGGGTCCCTGGTTCGCGCCCGAGGTCGGGGCGAGGGGATGTACTAAAGTTATACTGTTACATAAGGAAACATTTATCATGTAATTTCTGGTTTCTGTTGACGCCAACATGGCGGCTAATTTGACTCTTGTTCTGAGCTCCGTCTCAGATTATTGCATGGTTTGCTTTTTCCGTAAAGTTTCTTTGAAATCTGACACAGCGGTTGCATTAAGGAGAGGCATATCTATAATTCCATGTGTATAACTTGTATTATCATCTACATTTATGATGAGTATTTCTGTTGAAACGATGTGGCTATGCACTATCACTGGATGTTTTTGGAACTAGGGAATCTAACGCGCCAATGTAAACTCAGATTTTTTTAATAGAAATATGAACTTTATCAAACAAAACATGCATGTATTGTGTAACATGAAGTCCTATGAGTGTCATCTGATGAAGATCATCAAAGGTTAGTGATTAATTTTAGCTATATTTCTGCTCTTTGTGACTGCTATCTTTCGCTGGAAAAATGGCTGTGCTTATTGTGGTTTGGTGTGACCTAACATAATCGTTTGTAGTGCTTTCGCTGAAAAGCCTATTTGAAATCGGACACTTTGGTGCGATTAACAACATGATTACCTTTAAAATGATACACATGAGACACATGAATGTCTGAGGAATTTTAATTATGAGATTTCTGTTGTTTTGAATTTGGCGCCCTGCACTTTCACTGGCTGTTGTCATATCATCCCGTCACCGGGATTGCATCCATAAGAGGTTTTAACGAACTATAGTTTTGGCAAGTCGGTTAGGACATCTACTTTGTGCATGACACAAGTAATTTTTCCAGCAATTGTTTACAGACAGATTATTTCACTTATAATTCACTGTATCACAATTCCAGTGGGTCAGGAGTTTACATACACTAAGTTGACTGCCTTTTAACAGCTGGGAAAATTCCAGAAAATTATGTCATGGCTTTAGAAGCTTCTGATAGGCTAATTGACATAATTTGAGTCCAGCGACAGCCCCGAAACCTGAAGGATCTGTATGGAGGAGTGGGCCAAAATCCCTGCTGCAGTGTGTGCAAACCTGGTCAAGAACTACAGGAAACGTATGATCTCTGTAATTGCAAACAAAGGTTTCTGTACCAAATATTAAGTTCTGCTTTTCTGATGTATCAAATACTTATGTCATGCAATAAAATGCAAATTAATTACTTAAAAATCATACAATGTGATTTTCTGGATTTTTGTTTTAGATTCCGTCTCTCACAGTTGAAGTGTACCTATGATAAAAATTACAGACCTCTACATGCTTTGTAAGCCACGGTCCCATGTGGCTCAGTTGGTAGAGCATGGCGCTTGCAACGCCAGGGTTGTGGGTTCATTCCCCACGGGGGGACCAGGATGAATATGTATGAACTTTCCAATTTGTAAGTCGCTCTGGATAAGAGCGTCTGCTAAATGACTTAAATGTAAAGTAGGAAAACCTGCAAAATCGGCAGTGTATCAAATACTTGTTCTCCCCACTGTATATATACACACTCACGTACACAGATGTCTTGCCGAAGTTGCAGCTATGGCTTTAGGGTGGGCCTGTTTAACAGGGTTACAATACACTGAGGAGGATAGCCCTGTAGTTTAACAGGGTTACAATACACTGTGGAGGACTGAGGAGGATAGCCCTGTAGTTTAACAGGGTTACAATACACTGGGGAGGATAGCCCTGTAGTTTAACAGGGTTACAATACACTGTGGAGGACTGAGGAGGATAGCCCTGTAGTTTAACAGGGTTACAATACACTGTGGAGGACTGAGGAGGATAGCCCTGTAGTTTAACAGGGTTACAATACACTGTGGAGGACTGAGGAGGATAGCCCTGTAGTTTAACAGGGTTACAATACACTGGGGAGGATAGCCCTGTAGTTTAACAGGGTTACAATACACTGTGGAGGACTGAGGAGGATAGCCCTGTAGTTTAACAGGGTTACAATACACTGTGGAGGACTGAGGAGGATAGCCCTGTAGTTTAACAGGGTTACAATACACTGTGGAGGACAGGAGTTTGTTTAGTTAAGTTTGTTGATGTGGACATCAAGGAATTTGAAGCTCTCAACTTGCACCACTACAGCCCTGTTGATGAGAATGGGGGCGTGCTCGGTCCTCTTTTTCCTGTAGTCCACAATCATCTCCTTTGTCTTGATCACGTTGAGGGAGAGGTTGTTGTCCTGGCACCACACGGCCAGGTCTCTGACCTCCTCCCTATAGGCTGTCTCGTGGTTGTCGGGGATCAGGTCTACCACTGTTGTGTCATCAGCAAACTTAATGATGGTGTTGGAGTCGTGTTTGGCCGTTGCAGAGGGAGGTGTTTAGTCCCAGGGTCCTTAGCTTAGTGATGAGCTTTGAGGGTACTACGGTGTTGAACGCTGAGCTGTTGTCAATGAATAGCATTCTCACATAAGTGTTCCTTTTGCCCAGGTGGGAAAGGGCAGTGTGGAGTGCAATAGAGATTGCATCATCTGTGGATCTGTTAGGCCGGTATGCAAATTGGAGTGGGTCCTTCTGGGGTAATGGTGTTGACGTGAGCCATGACCTTACAGACGTGAGTGCTACAGGTCGGTAGTCATTTAGGCAGGTTACCTTAGTGTTCTTGGGCACAGGGACTATGACGGTCTGCTTAAAATATGTTGGTATTACAGACTCGGACAGGGAGAGGTTGATAATGTCAGTGAAGACACTTGCCAGTTGGTCAGTGGATGCTCGCAGTACACGTCCTGGTAATCCATCTGGCCTTGTGAATGTTGACCTGTTTAAAGATTTTACATCGGCTACAGAGAGCATGATCACACTGTCTTCCAGAACAGCTGGTGCTCTCATGCATGTTTCAGTGTTATTTGCCTCGAAGCGAGCATAGAAGTAGTTTAGCTCATCTGGTAGGCTCATGTCACTGGGCAGCTCTCGGCTGTGCTTCCCTTTGTAGTCTGTAATGGTTTGCAAGCCCTGCCACATCCGACGAGCGTCAGAGCCGGTGTAGTACGATTCGATTTTAGTCCTGTGAGAGCATTGCTGTGTGTGAGAGAGAGAGATTATGATGGTTTCACTTGCTTTGGCAATGTTTACATATGTTTCCCATGCTAATAGATAAAACTCCTTGGAGGGAGGGAGGGATCTAGAGAGGGGGAGGGGAGAGAGTCCATTCCCAATATGTTTCCAGTCTAGTGCGAAACACCACCTGTTTTTGATGTGTGTGTGTGTGTGTGTAATTCTGTGTGCGTGTGACAGTGTCTGTGAGTGGTTAGGGCTGACTGACGAGGGTGAGGTAGAGGGGAAGCAAAGTTTGTATTTGGGAGGGAGAGTGGGGGGAGGGAGGGTGAGGGAGGAGGAGTGGAGGAGGAGGTGGAGGGAGGGAGGAGTGGAGGGAGGGAGAGGAGGGAGGAGTGGAGGGAGGGAGGAGGAGGGAGGATGGAGGGAGAGTGGAGGGAGGAGGGAGGGATGGAGGGAGAGTGGAGGGAGGGAGGAGTGGAGGGAGGAGAGGAGGGAGAGTGGAGGGAGGAGGGATGGAGGGAGAGTGGAGGGAGGAGGGAGAGTGGAGGGAGAGAGGGAGGGAGGAGGGAGGGAGGGAGGAGTGGAGGGAGGGAGGGAGGAGTGGAGGGAGGAGTGGAGGGAGAGAGGGAGGAGGGAGAGTGGAGGGAGGGAGGAGTGGAGGGAGGGAGGGAGGGAGGGAGGGAGGGAGGGAGGGAGGGAGGGAGGGAGAGTGGGCCAATGTGGATGGTGGTTTATCTGAAACAGCTGTCTTGGCTCTGTTTTTAGCATCGGTTGGTT
>NC_074680.1:53071508-53139008 GCF_029448725.1 Salvelinus fontinalis
TAGAACCATATGACTAGAATAGAATGACATAACAGAGACAGCTGGTATTCCTTTCAGTGGTAGATCCAAGCAGAGACATGTCAACGTACAACTATCTGTTTAGACCACGATAGTAACTGTGCTAGTAAAACACAGGACGGCTACATAGAAGAGCTGTTAGTTTCCACTACATGTCCCACTATAGAACAAACACCATGTCTGATACAGCTGAGAGAAGAGAAGAGCTGCTAGTTTCCACTACATGTCCCACTATAGAACAAACACCATGTCTGATACAGCAGAGAGAAGAGAAGAGCTGTTAGTTTCCACTACATGTCCCACTATAGAACAAACACCATGTCTGATACAGCTGAGAGAAGAGAAGAGCTGTTAGTTTCCACTACATGTCCCACTATAGAACAAACACCATGTCTGATACAGCAGAGAGGATGGTGTGTTCAGTCTGTGGTGATGGTAACCTTCTCTCTCTACTCCTCCTTTTCTGACTGGTTTGGACTGCCTGGGATAATTGAAAGTGTATATTTTCTCTCTCTCTCTGCAACTGAGATATATATATATATATATACACACACACACACACACACACACACACACACACACACACACACACACACACACACACACCAGAGTGGGTTCCATTTGTGATATACCCCAGAACACCCATTGTCCTCAGTAATGAAAACATTGAGGGTTAAATATAACTGCTTTTTGCAGGTAGCTACTAACTACGGCTTTAAATATGTCTACATGGGATTACTGGAACGGCTTTAAATGTGTCTACATGGGATTACTGGAACGGCTTTAATATGTCTACATGGGATTACTGGAACGGCTTTAAATATGTCTACATGGGATTACTGGAACGGCTTTAAATGTGTCTACATGGGATTACTGGAACGGCTTTAAATATGTCTACATGGGATTACTGGAACGGCTTTAAATATGTCTACATGGGATTACTGGAAAACTAGTTCTGTGTTAAACATGCAGTTACTAAAATAACTGACTTGTGCCCTATTTTCTCTCTGTATCCCTTCTCCCCCCAGATAACATGTGTACGGTGGTCTACTTTGACGGCTGCGTATCCATCCGCCAGTGTAAACTATACTGTGAGTCGATGGGAGGGTCGAAGTACCGCTGGTTTCACAACGCCTGTTGTCAGTGCATCGGCCCGGAGTGTCTGGACTACGGCAGCAAGGCTGTTAAGTGCATGAACTGTTTGTTCTGAAGACTGACGGCTCCATGGTGGTGGAGACTGGCACCAGATATACGGACCAAACCCATGGGCGGCTCGAGAGAGGGGCTAGATGATGCGGAAGCCTCCTCAACAATAGCCTAGCACACCCCATTAGTAACCCCAATAAATATTTTATTAATATATGAACGAATTTACACCATACAGTGCCTTCGGAAAGTATTCAGACCCCTTCACTTTTTCCACATTTTGTTACGTTACAGCCTTATTCTAAAATTAATTAAATCATTTTTTCCTCCCATCATTCTACACACAATACCCCATAATGACATCACAATACCCCATAATGACAAAGCGAAAAACAGGTTGTTATACATTTTTGCAAAATAATTAAATAAAAATACTTTATTGACATAAGTATTCAGAACCTTTGCTATGAGACTCAAAATTGAGCTCAGGTGATTCCTGTTTCCATTGATCAACCTTGAAATGTTTTTACAACTTGACTGGAGTCCACCTGTGGTAAATTCAATTGATTGGACATGATTTGGAAAGGCACACACCTGTCTATATAAGGTCCCACAGTTGACAGTGCATGTCAGAGCAAAAACCAAGCCATGAGGTCGAAGGAATTGTCCGTAGAGCTCCGAGACAGGATTGTGTTGAGGCACAGATCTGGGGAAGGGTACCAAAACATTTCTGTAGTATTGAAGGTCCCCAAGAACACAGTGGCCTCCACCATACTTAATGGAAGAAGTTAGGAACCACCAAGACTCTTCCTAGAGCTGGCCGACCGGTCAAACTGAGCAATTAGGGGAGAAGGGCCTTGGTCAGGGAGGCGACCAAGAACCTGATGGTCAATCTGACAGAGCTCCAGAGTTCCTCTGTGGAGAAGGGAGAACTTTCCAGAAGGACAACCATCTCTGCAGCACTCCACCAATCAGGCCTTTATGGTAGAGTGGCCAGACGGAAGCCACTCCTCAGTAAAAGGCACATGACAGCCTGCTTGGAGTTTACCAAAAGGCACCTAAAGGACTCTCAGACCATGAGAAACAAGATTCTATGGTCTGATGAAACCAAGATTAAACTCTTCTGGAGGAAACCTGGCACCATCCCTACGGTGGAGCATGGTGGTGGCAGCATCATGCTTTGGGGATGTTTTTCAGCGGCAGGGACTGGGAGACTAGTCAGGATAGAGGCAAAGATGAACAGAGCAAAGTACAGAGAGATCCTTGATGAAAACCTGCTCCAGAGCGCTCAGGACCTCAGACTGGGGCGAAGGTTCACCTTCCAACAGAACAATGACCCTAAGCACACAGCCAAGACAACGCAGGAGTGGCTTCAGGACAAGTCTCTGAAAGTCCTTGAGTGGCCCAGCCAGAGCCCGGACTTGAACCCGATCAAACATCTCTGGAGAGACCTCAAATAGCTGTGCAGCGACGCTCCCCACCCAACCTGACAGAGCTTGGGAGGATCTGCAGAGAAGAATGGAGAGAAACTCCCCAAATACTGGTGTTCCTAGTTTGTAGCGTCATACCCAAGAAAACTCAAGGCTGTAATCGCTGCCAAAGGTTCATCAACAAAGTACTGAGTAAAGGGTCTGAATACTTATGTAAATGTGATATTGAAGTTTGCAAAAATGTCGAAACAAACTGTCATTATGGGGTATTGTGATGTCATTATGGGGTATTGTGATGTCATTATGGGGTATTGTGATGTCATTATGGGGTATTGTGATGTCATTATGGGGTATTGTGATGTCATTATGGTGTATTGTGTGTAGATTGATGGGGGAAAAAACTATGTAATACATTTTAGAATAAGGCTGTAAGGTAACAAAATGTAGAAAAAGTCAAGGGGGTCTGAATACTTTCCGAATACTCTGTATATTACAAGCAGCACTACACAACAACCTACCCCTTAGCCACCTCAGTGAAAAGTTTCTGGTGTCATCACTGACCAAACCTGACTGACTAGTTGGTCCAATATGTTAATGATTGTGCCTAGCTGACTGAGAGGAATCTATCTGACTATCACTGATATGGGTCTCTTTCATGTGTCTCTGAATGTAAAATATTTTCTTCCCACGGATTATTTTGTATTATTATTATTATATTGTGTAGCTACTGTATGTTTCATATTTACATATGTACTTTATATTGATAATGTATTTTTTTTTTTTACAATAATGGTCCACTTCCCATCAAAATGTGTTGTCTTGTGGGTAAGTGAACCCTTTCTATTCTGACGACAATATGAATCATTTATGAGGTATGAGAGGTAACCAAAATGGAGTTGTTTGGAATTGTCAGAACAACGCTTTTGTACACAGTCCACTTTCAACATTTTAAGTGTCACTTCTACTTCTCACTAAATGACACGACACCTATAATTAGGGATGTAGTTCTGCCGGAGCCCGGAGGAGCGACACTCCCTCCCTTTTTAATTTTTTTAAATTTGAGAATACATAGAGCTGATAAAAAAAAAAAACGATTTCTGAAAAATTCATTCTGATAACTTCTAAGTAAATTGTATTTAATTACTACTAAACCAAATCAATATGTATAGCAGCAGCCTATAGATACATGGTGGTTTCTTCCCTGTCTTCTCTCTGGTGGGGGGACAGAACGATAAACAACTATAAGCTACGTGAGGTAAAATTCACCCTGTGTCTGCCTTGATGTTCATAAAATTCCACAGAACACCTCGTTCAAAGTGGAACCCAGAACGACATGTGACCCACTTGGTACGGCGACAGTTCTGCCGAGGACACCCAAATCAGAGTGGCCACCACAAAGCCCAGGAAGCCTGACACTCTCTGGATGTTGCTGTAGCCCTGCTTGGGATATTTAGCCTACATTGGCTATTGGTTGAGGCGCAGTGCCCGTTCTAGCTTGCTATGTCGGGGTGGGAAACTGGAAATGTGAATTGGACCAAGTTGAAGGTAATAATGCATATAAGTTAAAATTAATATTGACATGCATGAATATACATCACCAAAAGCTTGATTTTTTTTTTATGGCTGTTTTAAAACGAATTACCTGCAATTTTATGTTGTCATGATTTATGTCCACGACTTGCATCAACTGATTTGATAGCATGTTTTGATCTATGCAAATAAATTATATGAATTCGATGAATAGTTCACCTCTCTTTTCTTTTCTTTTGTTATTCGGGTATATTGTAACCACGTGTTTAAGCTAATCAACTCAAAAGTGTATTTATGTGTAAACTACACAATGCAATGAAATACCTTCTCACAATAAAGCTCTCCTCGCAAACAGGGCCATGGGTAAGCTACAGTATATGTATTAGTATATAAGAGTGAGTATGAGTATAGTATACATTATTACACTATAGCCTACAACATATCTATATCACATAGTCTTAGGTATATTAGATTATAGGCCGACTGCAAATTATTGTTGTTTGTTCCTGAACTGGCCGAATGGCAGAACTATCCTTCAGCCATCCTTCAGCCATCCTTCAGCGATCCTTCAGCACCACAAGTTGGTTCAACTTCTGTAACATCATTGCGCCATCCTGGCGCTGTCCTATCAGCATCACGAAGGGATGTAGCTCCAATCACTTAAAATCTCATCAAGACCTCCTGCCTACGTCTAATAGTCCTCCTCTGTTTCCCACGTCTAATAATCCTCCTCTGTTTCCTACGTCTAATAATCCTCCTCTGTTTCCTACGTCTAATAGTCATCCCCTGTTTCCTACGTCTAATAGTCCTCCTCTGTTTCCTACGTCTAATAGTCCTCCTCTGTTGCCTACGTCTACTAGTCCTCCTCTGTTTCCTACGTCTAATAGTCCTTCTCTGTTTCCTACGTCTAATAGTCCTCCTCTGTTTCCCACGTCTACTAGTCCTCCTCTGTTTCCTACTTCTAATAGTCCTCCTCTGTTTCCCACGTCTAATAGTCCTCCTCTGTTTCCTACGTCTAATAGTCCTCCTCTGTTTCCTACGTCTAATAGTCCTCCTCTGTTTCCTACGTCTAATAATCCTCCTCTGTTTCCTACGTCTAATAGTCCTCCTCTGTTTCCTATTTCCTACGTCTAATAGTCCTCCTCTGTTTCCTACATCTAGTAGTCCTCCTCTGTTTCCTACGTCTAATAGTCCTCCTCTGTTTCCTACGTCTAATAGTCCTCCTCTGTTTCCTACGTCTAATAGTCCTCATCTGTTTCCTACGTCTACTAGTCCTCCTCTGTTTCCTACGTCTAATAGTCCTCCTCTGTTTCCTGTGTCAAATAGTCCCCCTCTGTTTCCTACGTCTAATAGTCCTCCTCTGTTTCCTACGTCTAATAGTTCTCTGTTTCCCACGTCTACTAGTCCTCCTCTGTTTCCTACTTCTAATAGTCCTCCTCTGTTTCCCACGTCTAATAGTCCTCCTCTGTTTCCTACGTCTAATAGTCCTCCTCTGTTTCCTACGTCTAATAGTCCTCCTCTGTTTCCTACGTCTAATAGTCCTCCTCTGTTTCCTACGTCTAATAGTCCTCCTCTGTTTCCTACGTCTAATAATCCTCCTCTGTTTCCTACGTCTAATAGTCCTCCTCTGTTTCCTATTTCCTACGTCTAATAGTCCTCCTCTGTTTCCTACATCTAGTAGTCCTCCTCTGTTTCCTACGTCTAATAGTCCTCCTCTGTTTCCTACGTCTAATAGTCCTCCTCTGTTTCCTACGTCTAATAGTCCTCATCTGTTTCCTACGTCTACTAGTCCTCCTCTGTTTCCTACGTCTAATAGTCCTCCTCTGTTTCCTGTGTCAAATAGTCCCCCTCTGTTTCCTACGTCTAATAGTCCTCCTCTGTTTCCTGTGTCAAATAGTCCTCCTCTGTTTCCTACGTCTAATAGTCCTCCTCTGTTTCCTACGTCTAATAGTCCTCCTCTGTTTCCTACGTCTAATAATCCTCCTCTGTTTCCTACGTCTAATAATCCTCCTCTGTTTCCCACGTCTAATAATCCTCCTCTGTTTCCTACGTATAATAGTCCTTCTCTGTTTCCTACGTCTAATAATCCTCCTCTGTTTCCTACGTCTAATAGTCCTCCTCTGTTTCCTACGTATAATAGTCCTCCTCTGTTTCCTACGTCTAATAATCCTCCTCTGTTTCCTGCGTCTAGTTGTCCTCCTCTGTTTCCTACGTCTAATAGTCCTACTCTGTTTCCTACATCTAATAGTCCTCCTCTGTTTCCTACGTCTAATAGTCCTCCTCTGTGTCCTACGTCTAATAGTCCTCCTCTGTGTCCTACGTCTAATAATCCTCCTCTGTTTCCTACATCTACTAGTCCTCCCCTGTTTCCTACGTCTAATAGTCCTCCTCTGTTTCCCAAGTCTAATAGTCCTCCTCTGTTTCCTACGTCTAATAGTCCTCCTCTGTTTCCTACGTCTAATAGTCCTCCTCTGTTTCCTACGTCTAATAGTCCTCCTCTGTTTCCTACGTCTAATAGTCCTCCTCTGTGTCCTACGTCTAATAGTCCTCCTCTGTGTCCTACGTCTAATAATCCTCCTCTGTTTCCTACATCTACTAGTCCTCCTCTGTTTCCTACGTCTAATAGTCCTCCTCTGTTTCCTACGTCTAATAGTCCTCCTCTGTTTCCTACGTATAATAGTCCTCCTCTGTTTCCCACGTCTAATAATCCTCCTCTGTTTCCTACGTCTAATAGTCCTCCTCTGTTTCCTACGTCTAATAATCCTCCTCTGTTTCCTACGTCTAATAGTCCTCCTCTGTTTCCTACGTCTAATAATCCTCCTCTGTTTCCTACGTCTAATAGTCCTCCTCTGTTTCCTACGTCTAATAGTCCTTCTGTTTCCTACGTTTAATAGTCCTCCTCTGTTTCCTACATCTACTAGTCCTCCTCTGTTTCCTACGTCTAATAGTCCTCCTCTGTTTCCTACGTCTAATAGTCCTCCTCTGTTTCCTACGTCTAATAGTCCTCCTCTGTTTCCTACGTCTAGTAGTCCTCCTCTGTTTCCTACATCTAATAATCCTCCTCTGTTTCCTACGTCTAATAGTCCTCCTCTGTTTCCTACATCTAATAATCCTCCTCTGTTTCCTACGTCTAATAGTCCTCCTCTGTTTCCTACGTCTAATAGTCCTCCTCTGTTTCCTACGTCTAGTAGTCCTCCTCTGTTTCCTACATCTAATAATCCTCCTCTGTTTCCTACGTCTAATAGTCCTCCTCTGTTTCCTACGTCTAATAATCCTCCTCTGTTTCCTACGTCTAATAGTCCTCCTCTGTTTCCTACGTCTAATAGCTGTTTCCTACGTCTAATAGTCCTCCTCTGTTTCCTACGTCTACTAGTCCTCCTCTGTTTCCTACGTCTAATAGTCCTCCTCTGTTTCCTACGTCTAATAGTCCTCCTCTGTTTCCTGCGTCTACTAGTCCTCCTCTGTTTCCTGCGTCTACTAGTCCTCCTCTGTTTCCTACGTCTAGTAGTCCTCCTCTGTTTCCTACGTCTAATAATCCTCCTCTGTTTCCTACGTCTAACTGTCCTCCTCTGTTTCCCACGTCTAATAGTCCTCATCTGTTTCCTACGTCTAATAGTCCTCCTCTGTTTCCTACGTCTAATAGTCCTCCTCTGTTTCCTACGTATAATAATCCTCCTCTGTTTCCTACGTCTAATAATCCTCCTCTGTTTCCTACGTCTAATAATCCTCCTCTGTTTCCTGCGTCTAATAATCCTCCTCTGTTTCCTGCGTCTAATAATCCTCCTCTGTTTCCTACGTCTAGTAGTCCTCCTCTGTTTCCTACGTCTAATAATCCTCCTCTGTTTCCTGCGTCTAATAATCCTCC
Source organism: Salvelinus fontinalis (assembly GCF_029448725.1). Lineage (NCBI taxonomy): Eukaryota > Metazoa > Chordata > Actinopteri > Salmoniformes > Salmonidae > Salvelinus > Salvelinus fontinalis. Next base: position 53,079,498 of record NC_074680.1, read on the forward strand.
TCTGTTTCCTACGTCTAATAGTCCTCCTCTGTTTCCTACGTCTACTAGTCCTCCTCTGTTTCCCACGTCTAATAATCCTCTGTTTCCCACGTCTAATAGTCCTCCTCTGTTTCCTACGTCTAATAATCCTCCTCTGTTTCCTACGTCTAATAGTCCTCCTCTGTTTCCTGCGTCTAATAATCCTCCTCTGTTTCCTACGTCTAATAGTCCTCCTCTGTTTCCTACGTCTAATAGTCCTCCTCTGTTTCCTACGTCTACTAGTCCTCCTCTGTTTCCCACGTCTAATAATCCTCTGTTTCCCACGTCTAATAGTCCTCCTCTGTTTCCTACGTCTAATAATCCTCCTCTGTTTCCTACGTCTAATAGTCCTCCTCTGTTTCCCGCGTCTACTAGTCCTCCTCTGTTTCCTACGTATAATAGTCCTCCTCTGTTTCCTACGTCTAATAGTCCTCCTCTGTTTCCTACGTCTAATAGTCCTCCTCTGTTTCCTACGTCTACTAGTCCTCCTCTGTTTCCCACGTCTAATAATCCTCTGTTTCCTACGTCTACTAGTCCTCCTCTGTTTCCCACGTCTAATAATCCTCTGTTTCCCACGTCTAATAGTCCTCCTCTGTTTCCTACTTCTAATAGTCCTCCTCTGTTTCCTACGTCTAATAGTCCTCCTCTGTTTCCTACGTCTAATAATCCTTCTCTGTTTCCTACGTCTAATAGTCCTCCTCTGTTTCCTACGTCTAATAGTCCTCCTCTGTTTCCTACGTCTAATAATCCTCCTCTGTTTCCTACGTCTAATAGTCCTCCTCTGTTTCCTACGTCTAATAGTCCTCCTCTGTTTCCTACGTCTAATAGTCCTCCTCTGTTTCCTACATCTAATAGTCCTCCTCTGTTTCCTACGTCTAATAGTCCTCCTCTGTTTCCTACGTCTAATAATCCTCCTCTGTTTCCTACATCTAGTTGTCCTAAAATATGTGTAGCATGACTGGGAAAGGCTGGGGACTGACTGGCTATCGTAGTAGACTATAGTGTCCCTGCTTGGACATCCAGTCTCCCACTCTAATATAATATAATCTTAGTTTTACTGTGACAGGAATCCATTCTGTTAATCTAATCTGAGTTTTACTGTGACAGGAATCCATTCTGCTAATCTAATCTGAGTTTTACTGTAACAGGAAGCACATCAGTTCCTAGAGAAACACAGTTGTTGTTACAGCATTCTGATACACAGGTGTTCAGTAAGTGGACCAGGGTGTACAGAGAGTCCTTCTCAGGAAGAGGGGTAAAGGGGGGGGGGGGGGGGGGGGGGGGGTTTAACTGACTGATGCTAATGTTTTTACTGCTGCACTAGCGTTTGTTTGACTATTGTTGTAGGGACCAAACAATGGATTCACCTTTAATATCCTATTTTCCCTAAACCCTCAACCTAACCTTAAACCTTAATCCTAACCTTGAACCTTAATCTTAACCCTAAACCTAACCCTTAATCCTAACCCTTAAACCTAACCCTAAACCTTAAACCTAAACCTTAACCCTAACCCTTAAACCTAACCCTAACCCTTAAACCTAACCCTAAACCTTAACCCTAACCCCTACATTTAAAATAGCCCCTTTCCTTGTGGGGACTGGCGAAATGTTCCCACTTTTTAGAATTGCCTTTGTTTTTACTATCCTTGTGAGGACTTCTTGTCCCTAAGGATAGTAAAACCAAACACACACACACACACACCCTCTCTCTGTCTTTCTCTCTTTCTCCTCCTCTCTCCCCCTTTTCCATCTTCTATTTTTAGCGGCAGTGATGTTTGCAGATGGCTGGGTGTCCTGCCTGCCTGCCACTGATGCTGTGCCCAATTGGCGAGGAACAAACAGTAGTCTGTGAATCTGCAAACCACACAATGACGATTTGTTAATCTTTATTGTTATTGAGTCACTCGCGACCCTGTTACAGCTGGTAGAGGCTGTTAGATCTGTGGAAGTAGTTGCCAAATAGACAACAGAAAACACAATGAAGACAACCTTTGTGTAAAAGTTGTCAGTCATTTCATAATGTATCTGATCAAATATAAATGTTTTAGCTATTCATACGTATATAGTTGAATACTCTTTTAAAAGTTGATAAAGTTGGTCATACTGGACTTGTAGTTTCCCCAGGATTGCACTCTAAACTACAACTCCCATAACGCACCTATAGCATCACTGCGCACACTCAGCTCTGTTAATTTGGTACTCAAACAGCTAGCAGGAAGCTCCGTTAAGGAATTGACCAGAACAGGTTAGTTGGCAAAGTAATATGTCTGATCCTATCTCAAAGTCGAATTTTAATAAAAATGCGGTTATATAAGTTGGAGTACTTATAGTTGCCTCGTGTCGATTTATTCTCATGAATCTCTGAGTATTATTACCCGCGGGTGGCTTATAGCTAACGTAAGCTAGCTAGGTAGCTATCTGGCTAGCTAGCTAACAAATCAGCTGTACTGTAACAACAGGAGTTAGCATCTGGGCCTCCATTCAAAGCCTAGTGGCTAGCTACAACTTTGGTAGTTTGCACATCCGTTTGAGTCGGTTGTTTTACGTTCGCTTGCTCCTGGCTGTGCCTTAGGTTAACTACTTGTGGTTGTTGTATTGAACGGGAGTCATAATGCTTTATCATCGACACGGATTATCGCCATAGGTCAGCCATGATAATAAGGATCACAGACTGACCCCAGTGATAGTTGGAGAAGGAACCACATTCGATTTTTATCTACATATTATTTTGCTAAGGCCTGAATCTTGATGCACAACTAGTGTTTAAAGGCTGTATGGGTTAATGTGAGTTGTTTTTTTTAAAAACAATACATTGGACTAGGTATCTAACAATGTAGATATTGGGAACCCCTTAGAAATGTGTGGAGCTGGAGGTGTGTCAGTCAAAGGGAGTACGCACCATTACCACCACTAGATCCAGTTCATCTCCTTAATAGTTAAGTTTAATTTTAAAAAGTTACCAAAAAGTGATCTTTTAAATGGTTAGGTGATTTGAGATTCATTTAGTGGTGTCTGTGTGACAGTTTTTCTGTATCTGCGGGCGGGCGGGTATGGGTTTTGTGTGGTTGAGTTGACGAGGTCCAAAATATATTTGAGCCCCATCTGGTGGCTTGGATTAATCCAGTTGTTGTATTGTAGTCGTGTACTGGGTTTGGATTTGACCCCTGTGGGCATCCTTAACGTACGACGTTACTATTTTAATGAGTTATATTCTGGGACTACAGAAAAGATGTACATTGTGTGCAATGCAGTGAAGTGGACATGCAGTCATACTGTCTGTCTGTATCTTATTTAATTCATTAATGATTTAATTCAGTCCGTCTAGTTACGCATTAAGACGGAGACAGAACAGTACTGTTTAACTAAATGTGTGTCTACTGCCACCACGATTCATATGGGTTTGTGTGGATGCAGTAGTATAGTTGGGTTGAGGTGGACTCTAAGAGATATCTACTATAAAAGAGCCCCATCTGCTGGTTACAAATTGATGCAGCAGCTGTATACTAAAACTATCAGATAATGTGAATGTAATGTTTGACTAAGTATGAACTATGTGTGTGCGTGTGTCCTCTGTAGGTGTAATGGCCCGGTGATGTGTCCCTGACCCGAGGAGTGACGTGACACCCAGGACTCTGTGTCAAGAGCAGTGCCCAGGGCAGAGAGACCCAGCCCAGCCATGACAGAGTGCTTCCTGCCCCCCAGTAGCAGCCCAGCGGAGGTTCGTCGGGCGGAGCACCCGGGAGGGGTGGCTCGTACCCCCAGCTCGGAGGAGATCAGCCCCACCAAGTTCCCCGGACTGTACAGGACGGGCGAGCCCTCGCCCCCCCACGACGGACACCACCACCATGAGGTCATCGACGCCGTGTCGGATGATGATAAAGAACACGGGAAGAAGAAGAACAAGTTCAAGAAGAAGGAGAAGAGGAGTAAGAGACAATAAATACCTTATTACTGTTTATTTATCTGTGATTTATACAAGTCCTTCTTATTAAAAGTTGACTTTAGGCAAAAAAAACTCTAAAATAGCATCTTTAAACTGTATAATTGATCAATACCCCATCATACCAGGTCATTTAATGTTTAAAAAACAAAACAAAATGGCTGAATAAGATATTTAGCTACAGAAGTGCCATTTCTTACCGATCTCTGCTTCTGTCCAAAACCAAATCCAGTGAAATTACATCAACACATACTGGAGGAGTTACTGGCTAGCTACAGTTAGCTAACGAACTAGCTACAGTTAGCTAACGAACTAGCTACAGTTAGCTAACGAACTAGCTACAGTTAGCTAACGAACTAGCTACAGTTAGCTAACGAACTAGCTACAGTTAGCTAACGAACTAGCTACAGTTAGCTAACGAACTAGCTACGTCATTCACAGCGCGCATGACTAGAATGACACATTGATGAACCACCAAAGGCACATCCCATTTCTGTTTGAATGAAAAAATGAGTTTTTTGTACCTAAAGTTGACTTTTAAGATTCGAGAGGTAGAGCTATCCTAGGAGGGATTAGATCAAACATCTCTTTGGAGAGGGAGAGCTGTCCTAGGAGGGATTAGATCAAACATCTCTTTGGAGAGGGAGAGCTATCCTAGGAAGGATTAGATCAAACATCTCTTTTAGAGAGAGAGCGCTGTCCTAGGAGGGATTAGATCAAACATCTCTTTGGAGAGGGAGAGCTATCCTAGGAAGGATTAGATCAAACATCTCTTTTAGAGAGAGAGAGCTGTCCTAGGAGGGATTAGATCAAACATCTCTTTGGGAGAGGGAGAGCTATCCTAGGAAGGCAACAAAGAAATTGCTTTGGACCAGCAGTTTTCCTGACCTTGTGACCTAAACCGGAAAACAGCCTTTTCTGACTGATTTGTTGCATAGCACATGCTTTAAAGTAACTGTCCAGTGAAAATCTCACTTTTAATCGTTCATTATTCAGTTAACTTACACCCAAATAATGTTGTTGACTCCATCCTATACTCGTATTTGTGGCCAAAGCATACATTGAAGAGAGAAAAACACTGAAACTTGCATTTCAGACCGTTTCAAACACACTGGCTACAGTATTTCCTCATAGAGGATGATGTTATCGAGGAAGATGATTTGGCCAATCAGCGGTCTACTCGCATGAATATTTTTTACTCCCGGGATACGCCCACACCATTCTGTTGGTGGGGGAATACGCCCACACCATTCTGTTGGTGGGGGTATAAGCCCACACCATTCTGTTGGTGGGGGTATACGCCCACACCATTCTTTTGGTGGGGGTATAAGCCCACACCATTCTGTTGGTGGGGGTATACGCCCACACCATTCTGTTGGTGGGGGTATACGCCCACACCATTCTGTTGGTGGGGGTATACGCCCACACCATTCTGTTGGTGGGGGTATACGCCCACACCATTCTGTTGGTGGGGGTATACGCCCACACCATTCTGTTGGTGGGGGTATACGCCCACACCATTCTGTTGGTGGGGGTATACGCCCACACCATTCTGTTGGTGGGGGAATACGCCCACACCATTCTGTTGGTGGGGGAATACGCCCACACCATTCTGTTGGTGGGGGAATACGCCCACACCATTCTGTTGGTGGGGGAATACGCCCACACCATTCTGTTGGTGGGGGAATATGCCCACACCATTCTGTTGGTGGGGGAATACGCCCACACCATTCTGTTGGTGGGGGAATACGCCCACACCATTCTGTTGGTGGGGGAATACGCCCACACCATTCTGTTGGTGGGGGTATACGCCCACACCATTCTGTTGGTGGGGGTATACGCCCACACCATTCTGTTGGTGGGGGTATACGCCCACACCATTCTGTTGGTGGGGGTATACGCCCACACCATTCTGTTGGTGGGGGTATACGCCCACACCATTCTGTTGGTGGGGGTATAAGCCCACACCATTCTGTTGGTGGGGGTATAAGCCCACACCATTCTGTTGGTGGGGGTATAAGCCCACACCATTCTGTTGGTGGGGGTATACGCCCACACCATTCTGTTGGTGGGGGAATACGCCCACACCTTTCTGTTGGTGGGGTTATACGCCCACACCATTCTGTTGGTGGGGGTATACGCCCACACCATTCTGTTGGTGGGGGTATACGCCCACACCATTCTGTTGGTGGGGGTATACGCCCACACCATTCTGTTGGTGGGGTTATAAGCCCACACCATTCTGTTGGTGGGGGTATACGCCCACACCATTCTGTTGGTGGGGGTATACGCCCACACCATTCTGTTGGTGGGGGTATACGCCCACACCATTCTGTTGGTGGGGGTATACGCCCACACCATTCTGTTGGTGGGGGTATACGCCCACACCATTCTTTTGGTGGGGGTATACGCCCACACCTTTCTGTTGGTGGGGGTATACGCCCACACCTTTCTGTTGGTGGGGGTATACGCCCACACCATTCTGTTGGTGGGGGTATACGCCCACATCATTCTGTTGGTGGGGTATAAGCCCACACCATTCTGTTGGTGGGGGTATACGCCCACACCATTCTGTTGGTGGGGGTATACGCCCGCACCATTCTGTTGGTGGGGGTATAAGCCCGCACCATTCTGTTGGTGGGGGTATAAGCCCGCACCATTCTGTTGGTGGGGGTATACGCCCGCACCATTCTGTTGGTGGGGGTATACGCCCGCACCATTCTGTTGGTGGGGGTATACGCCCACACCTTTCCAACATAGAAAATCAGTTTTTTTAAACATACTTAATTGCACATTTTTTGGAAAGAAAACGAATTCACTCGTATTGTAATTAATTTTAGGTCATATTTCACAGAAATCTGGAAACAGTGGAAAGTTACTTTAATCCTTTGTTAACTCTTTATGCTCACTTTTGGTTCAAAGCCCTCTCAAGCACATGGCCTCTCTGATTCCTAATGGTTGTTGTTATGTGAGAGGGGGAAGGGCTTATTGTTCCTCCTGTCTGTTTTTATCAGGGTGTTTTCCATGGATACATGTAGCTTTCCCTCCCAGGGCGTAGTGACCAGAGGGAGAGGGGGGAGGAGATGGACAGTTTGAGGGCACACCCTGTACCCAGCGAAGGTGTGTCATAGGCAGCGGTCCGATACACGGGGTCTCTAGCTGGCTAGAGGCAACAGGTTAGGTGTTGAGGTCACCGTTGATCTGATCTTGGACACCAGTTTGTTTGCGATTGGATGTGAGGAAGTATCTTTTGAGGTTGGTTCAGGAGAACGAGCCGCCTGCCAGGTGCTGTGGGAACTGTCCTATATTGGAACCTGACCTCTTTTCCTTGTCCTCTCTCTCTCTCTGGCTCCCTCTCTCTTTTCTTCTCTCTCTCCTCTGCTATAGTTCCTGACTCTCTCTCCCTCTCCTCTGCTATATTTCCTGACTCTCTCTCCTCTCTCTCTCCTCTGCTATATTTCCTGACTCTCTCTCCCTCTCCTCTCCTCTGCTATATTTCCTGACTCTCTCTCTCTCTCCTCTCCTCTGCTATATTTCCTGACTATCTCTCTCTCTCCTCTCCTCTGCTATATTTCCTGACTCTCTCTCTCTCTCCTCTCCTCTGCTATATTTCCTGACTCTCTCTCCTCTCCCTCTCCTCTCCTCTGCTATATTTCCTGACTCTCTCTCTCTCTCCCTCTCCTCTGCTATATTTCCTGACTCTCTCTCCTCTCCTCTGCTATATTTCCTGACTCTCTCTCCCTCTCCTCTGCTATAGTTCCTGACTCTCTCTCTCTCTCCCTCTCCTCTGCTATAGTTCCTGACTCTCTCTCTCTCTCTCCCTCTCCTCTGCTATAGTTCCTGACTCTCTCTCTCCTCTCCTCTGCTATAGTTCCTGACTCTCTCTCCTCTCCTCTGCTATATTTCCTGACTCTCTCTCCCTCTCCTCTCCTCTGCTATATTTCCTGACTCTCTCTCTCTCTCCTCTCCTCTGCTATATTTCCTGACTATCTCTCTCTCTCCTCTCCTCTGCTATATTTCCTGACTCTCTCTCTCTCTCCTCTCCTCTGCTATATTTCCTGACTCTCTCTCCTCTCCCTCTCCTCTCCTCTGCTATATTTCCTGACTCTCTCTCTCTCTCCCTCTCCTCTGCTATATTTCCTGACTCTCTCTCCTCTCCTCTGCTATATTTCCTGACTCTCTCTCCCTCTCCTCTGCTATAGTTCCTGACTCTCTCTCTCTCTCCCTCTCCTCTGCTATAGTTCCTGACTCTCTCTCTCTCTCTCCCTCTCCTCTGCTATAGTTCCTGACTCTCTCTCTCCTCTCCTCTGCTATAGTTCCTGACTCTCTCTCCTCTCCTCTGCTATATTTCCTGACTCTCTCTCTCTCCTCTCCTCTGCTATATTTCCTGACTCTCTTTCTCTCCCTCTCCTCTGCTATAGTTCCTGACTCTCTCTCCTCTCCCTCTCCTCTGCTATAGTTCCTGACTCTCTCTCCTCTCTTCCGTGCTTCTTGTTGACTACATCTGTGGTATTAGTGAGATTCAGAGAGAAGTGTGCTTTCTAACCTCCTCCTCTATCCTCTCCGTCCGTCCCGTAGCGGAGGGATACGCAGCCTTCCAGGAGGACAGCTCGGCGGACGAGGCTGAGAGCCCCTCCAAGATGAAGCGTTCAAAGGGGATTCACGTGTTTAAGAAACCCAGCTTCTCCAAGAAGAAAGACTTCAAGGTAAAGAATCAAGTAAATGAACATCACTGTTTTCCATTTATTTACCTTGCTGGAATACTCTGTTTTACCACTCTGCTGTAATGCCCTGCTATTAACTGTTAGTTACGATAACCAGTGGAGCTTATTCTTTTGAATTATTTCAATGTTTTTATTTGCTATTACTTACGAGGATGCAGCACTAAACCATTTTTTGGGGATCAGAACAATTTCTGATTTCTCACTTTATATATGCCATTTTGTCATCCATGCATATATTTTACATATTGATGGTCCCGGGAATTGAACCCGCTACCCTGGCGTCGCAAGCACTATGCTCTACCAACTGAGCCGCAGGGGACCAACACGTTGTCTTGTCCTCCCAGGTGAAGGAGAAGTGTCCCAAGGAGGACAAGAAGGACAAGAAGTCCAAAGACCTGACGGCTGCTGACGTGGTGAAACAGTGGAAGGAGAAGAAGAAGAAGAAGAAGCCAATGGCCGAGCCGGAGCCCGTCCCCGTGGAGATACCTGCGTTCAGGTAGACCGGACGGGTCAACGTCCCCATCCCGGGCCTGGTGACAATTTGACTGGGAGTGAAAGGCTGGCTGGACTCTGTTGCTGTCAACCTGTGTGTGGCTGGACTCTGTTGCTGTCAACCTGTGTGTGGCTGGACTCTGTGCTTTCAACATGTGTGTAGCTGGACTCTGTTGCTGTCAACCTGTGTGTGGCTGGACTCTGTTGCTGTCAACCTGTGTGTGGCTGGACTCTGTGCTTTCAACCTGTGTGTGGCTGGACTCTGTTGCTTTCAACCTGAGCGTGTTTCTCAGGGATTTGTGTTAAAAGCCGTTCTGTGACATTTTAAAATGGTCATTTAAACTATTATTGTTTGTTCACCAGACCCATCTTTGGGGCTCCCCTGGCTGAGGCAGTGAAGAGAACAGCCCTGTACGACGGGATCCAGCTCCCTGCGGTCTTCAGAGAGTGTATCGACTACATCGAGAGCTACGGAATGAGATGTGAAGGAATCTACCGTGTGTCAGGTGTGTCTTGGTGTGTGAGGGGAGTCTACCGTGTGTCGGGTGTGTCTTGGTGTGTGAGTCTACCGTGTGTCTGGTGTGTCTTGGTGTGTGAGGGGAGTCTACCGTGTATCAGGTATGTCTCGGTGTGTGAGTCTACCGTGTGTCAGGTGTGTCTTGGTGTGTGAGGGGAGTCTACCGTGTGTCTGGTATGTCTTGGTGTGTGAGTCTACCGTGTGTCAGGTGTGTCTTGGTGTGTGAGGGGAGTCTACCGTGTGTCTGGTGTGTCTTGGTGTGTGAGTCTACCGTGTGTCTGGTATGTCTTGGTGTGTGAGTCTACCGTGTGTCAGGTGTGTCTTGGTGTGTGAGTCTACCGTGTGTCTGGTGTGTCTTGGTGTGTGAGTCTACCGTGTGTCTGGTGTGTCTTGGTGTGTGAGTCTACCGTGTGTCTGGTATGTCTTGGTGTGTGAGGGGAGTCTACCGTGTGTCTGGTGTGTCTTGGTGTGTGAGGGGAGTCTACCGTGTGTCTGGTATGTCTTGGTGTGTGAGTCTACCGTGTGTCAGGTACGTCTTGGTGTGTGAGTCTACCGTGTGTCAGGTATGTCTTGGTGTGTGAGTCTACCGTGTGTCAGGTACGTCTTGGTGTGTGAGTCTACCGTGTGTCAGGTATGTCTTGGTGTGTGAGGGGAATCTACCGTGTCAGTGATGAATGGCGGTGTATACTGTGTATTAACCCTCCCTCCTCCCTCTCTCTTTCCCTCCCCAGGTATGAAGTCTAAAGTGGATGAGCTGAAGGCAGCGTATGACCGCGAGGAGTGTCCGTGCTTGGAGGAGCATGACCCTCACACTGTAGCCAGCCTGTTGAAACAGTACCTCCGAGAGCTACCTGAGAACATGCTGGGGCGAGAGCTGGCTCAGCGCTTTGAGGACGCCTGCAGTAGACCGGCTGAGGCTGAGAAGGTGAGGAGGTGATTTGATGACCAGCTTTTAGATATTATGGATGAATTTATTTTCCCCCCTCGTCAATACCCCATAACGACAATCCGAAAACAGGTCTTTAGAAATTTTTGTAAATGTATTACAAATAAAAAACTGAAATACCTTATTTACATAAGTATTCAGACCCTTTGCTATGAGACTGTAAATTGAGCTCAGGTGCTTCCTGTTTACATTGATCAAACTTGAGATGTTTCTACAACTTGATTGGAGTCCACCTGTGGTAAATTAAATTGATTGGACGATGATTTGGAAAAGCCTTTTGAGTGTTGTATAACGTCAGTAGGCTGGTCAAGGCAGCATCATGTTAAAATATCGTGACCATGGGTAACATATTAAAACCAATCAGTTGGATGGTTTAACAATCTGCCTATGGTGGACAAATTGACCTGTTTAACAAATGCGATTGGATGGAGGCTGTACCGTTTTAAGGTCTCTGATAGGTTGACTCGTTATTTTGTTACCGGATATAATTTTCTGATCAGCTGGCCGTGACCAAGTTGGCCTATGAGAAAAGCTAGCAGCTAGCCATTAGACCAATGGTTTAAGCAAAAGTTCACAAGTATGGCCCCTGTGTGTGTTTTAAAAGAGTTCTAGAACGGTGTTTTATTTGCCAGGTGACAGAGTTCTAGAACGGTGTTTTATTTGCCAGGTGACAGAGTTCTAGAACGGTGTTGTATTTGTCAGGTGACAGAGTTCTAGAACTGTGTTTTATTTGTCAGGTGACAGAGTTCTAGAACAGAGTTTTATTTGCCAGGTGACAGAGTTCTAGAACGGTGTTGTATTTGTCAGGTGACAGAGTTCTAGAACTGTGTTTTATTTGTCAGGTGACAGAGTTCTAGAACAGAGTTTTATTTGCCAGGTGACAGAGTTCTAGAACGGTGTTTTATTTGTCAGGTGACAGAGTTCTAGAACGGTGTTTTATTTGTCCGGTGGCAGAGTTCTAGAACTGTGTTTTATTTGTCCGGTGGCAGAGTTCAAGAACGGTCTTTTATTTGCCAGGTGACAGAGTTCTAGAACGGTCTTTTATTTGCCAGGTGACAGAGTTCCAGCGTCTCTTAACGGAGGTGCCCCACGGCAGCCGCCTGCTCCTGTCCTGGCTGGTCACTCACATGGACCATGTTATCACGAGAGAGACCGACACCAAGATGAATATCCAGAATATATCCATCGTACTCAACCCCACTGTACAGGTAATAAGAATGAATTGTATTTGTAGAGCGCTTTTCATTACATACAGGAATCCCATAGGTCTGTGCAGGAGAGGAGAGGAAGGAGGGAGGGAGGGAGGGGTCTTCAGTGATATCCTGGCCCAGTTTTGTAGAGCTAATGCATTCCCAACAGGGTACGATGTTGGTTGCTCCACTTACACTGAACTAGCAGACTTCATTATCACCCCTACAAACTACTAGACTTTAGCTCAGAGGGTTAACACTGCGTCAGTGCAATTCATATGCCAGTGACCTATATCCTCCTCTTGTCTTCTGTCTGTCCCGTCTATCTGTGGTCCTGTCTTTTTGACCCCCTGTCCTCTTTCCTCCAGATTGGTAACAGGGTCCTGTACATGTTCTTCACCCACGTGAGAGAGCTGTTTGGGGAAGTGTTCCTGAGGCCCGTATCCCGTCCCCTCCGCTGGTCCAACGCTGCCACCATGCCGGCCCTGCCGGAGACACAGGACAGCATTAAGGAGGAGATACGACGACAGGTTGGGAGCGTTTGAACATGTATTTGCAGTACAACTTTAGTCACTGAAGCAGGCTGACTGCCACTCGAGCAGTCTTTAAGGGGCAGTAGATGGTATCCAGGACACTGACGCTGCTCTGGTAAAAGGCTATTGCTGGGTTTTGTTATTTGTGCATCTTAATAAATCTTAGTGGGAGCATACAGTGTCAGAGTTGTGGACACTGATCATTGTCTGGATCTGTACGAGCTCCAGTGTCTCAATAGGACTTCCTGTGACTTCCTGTTCATCTCTGTATTAAAATGTAGCCTAGTTCCCCCCTCCCCCTCTTCACGATGTACAGCACATTGGACTGTGGGAGGACTGAACCTCCGACTACATCCAGGCTGTAAATTCTTAAACCCGTGTACCTATGTTGGTCTTCTGTAACTCCGTGCCGTTCTTTGTTTACTGAAATCCATACTTTTTTTAAACTAAAAACTTTTTGTTCAAATACAGTTCTCTTTCTGTGGGTCTAAACCCCCAAAAAGGTTCCGGAACACGGTGAAAGATCTGTAGAATAAACCCTTCTCCTCACAGCTGCCCATGTCTCTATACCAGGCGGTGTCACAGAAAGGCCCGGAAAATTGTCAAAAGACCACATCCACCCAAGCCATAGACTGTTCACTCCACTACCGTACGGCAAGCGGTACCAGAGCACCAAGTCTGGGACCAAAAGGCACCTGAACAGCTTCTAGCCCCAAGCCATAAGACTGCTAAACAGTTCATCAAAATGGCTACCCAGACTACCGCATTTACCTTTTTTTTATTACACGGACTCTTACGTCGACTCTGTTCACTCACTGGAGTCTTCTCACTACTATTATTTATTATTATTGTTAATTATTATGCATTATTATTATTCATTATTATTCATTATTATTAGTATTTATTATTCATTATTATTTAGTATTATTCATTATTATTATTCATTATTATTATTTATTCATTATTATTATTATTATAAGCACAAACTAAAGCAGGAAGTACCAATACGCAAGTGGTCAGATTTGTATTTATTATGGATCCCCAAGCTACTCATTATAAAAACATTACAATACATTCATAACAGATTTCACAACACACTAAGTGTGTTCCCTCAGGTCCTACTCCACTACCACATATATACAACACTAAATCCATGTGTAGATGTGTGTATAGTGCGTATGTTATCGTCTGTTTGTATGCATGTGACTGTGCCTATGTTTGTGTTGCTTCAAGAGTAGCTGCTGCCTTGGCAGGAACTAATGGGGATCCATAATAAACCCCAGGAATAGTAGCTGCTGCCTTGGCAGGAACTAATGGGGATCCATAATAAACCCCAGGAAGAGTAGCTGCTGCCTTGGCAGGAACTAATGAGGATCCATAAGAAACCCCAGGAAGAGTAGCTGCTGTCTTGGCAGGAACTAATGGGGATCCATAATAAACCCCAGGAAGAGTAGCTGCTGCCTTGGCAGGAACTAATGGGGATCCATAATAAACCCCAGGAAGAGTAGCTGCTGTCTTGGCAGGAACTAATGGGGATCCATAATAAACCCCAGGAAGAGTAGCTGCTGCCTTGGCAGGAACTAATGGGGATCCATAATAAACCCCAGGAAGAGTAGCTGCTGCCTTGGCAGGAACTAATGGGGATCCATAATAAACCCCAGGAAGAGTAGCTGCTGCCTTGGCAGGAACTAATGGGGATCCATAATAAACCCCAGGAAGAGTAGCTGCTGTCTTGGCAGGAACTAATGGGGATCCATAATAAACCCCAGGAAGAGTAGCTGCTGCCTTGGCAGGAACTAATGGGGATCCATAATAAACCCCAGGAAGAGTAGCTGCTGCCTTGACAGGAACTAATGGGGATCCATAATAAACCCCAGGAAGAGTAGCTGCTGTCTTGGCAGGAACTAATGGGGATCCATAATAAATACAAAAACAAATGCCACAGATGTCTCAAGTTTTGAGGGAGTGTGCAAGTGGCCTGCTGACTACAGGAATCCACCTGTAGGATCTGCTAATTGATTTATTTAAATTGACTTGATTTCCTTCTAAAAAAAACTGTAACTCTTTGAAATTATTGCATGGTGTTTTTATATTTTTTGTTCAGTGTAACATATTGTGTCGTTAATATTAAAGGTGACTATAATCCTGTATGATAACGTCGTCCCCCCCCCCCCCCCCCCCCCTAGGAGTTCCTGCTGAACTGCCTTCACAGAGACCTCCAGGCTGGGGTGAAGGATCTGTCTAAAGAGGAGAGGCTCTGGGAGGTCCAACGCATCCTCACCGCTTTAAAACGCAAACTACGGGAGGCCAAGAGACAGGCAAGGACACACAACATACAGGGCATTCAGGGAAATGGGGAGGCCAAGAGACAGGCAAGGACACACACACAACAACATACAGGGCATTCAGAAAATGGGGAGGCCAAGAGACAGGCAAGGACACACACACAACATACAGGGCATTCAGAAAATGGGGAGGCCAAGAGACAGGCAAGGACACACACACAACATACAGGGCATTCGGAAAATGTATTCAGATTTCTTCATTTTTCTACATTTTGTTACGTTAAAGCCTTGTTCTAAAATGGATTACATTTTTATTTTGTTTATCCTCTTCAATCTACGCACAACACACCATAATGACAAAGCAAAAACAGGTTTTTAGAAATGTTGGCAACAACAACAAAAAAATATGAAAAAAATAATAATTATTGATGTTTTTTCAACTTGATTGGAGTCCACCTGTGGTAAATTCAATTGATTGGAGATGATTTGGAAAGGCACAGACCTGTCTATATAAAGGTCCCACAGTTGACAGAGCATGTCAGAGCAAAAACAAAGCCATGAGGTCGAAGTAATTCTCCGTAGAGCTCCGAGACAGGATTGTGTCGAGGCACAGATCTGGGGAAGGGTACCAAAATATTTCTGTAGCATTGAAGGTCCCCAAGAACACAGTGGCCTCCATCATACTTAATGGAAGAAGTTAGGAACCACCAAGACTCTTCCTAGAGCCGGCCGTCCGGACAAGCTGAGCAAACGGGGGAGAAGGGCCTTGGTCAGGGAGGCGACCAAGAACCTGATGGTCACTGACAGATTTCCAGAGATCCTCTGCGGAGATGGGAGAACCTTCCAGAAGGACAACCATCTGCAGCACTCCACCAATCAGGCCTTTGTGGTAGAGTGGCCAGACGGAAGCCACTCCTCAGTTAAAGGCACATGACAGCCCGCTTGGAGTTTGCCAAAAGGCACCTAAAGGACTCTCAGACCATGAGAGACAAACTTCTCTGGTCTGATGAAACCAAAATGGATCGTATTTATTTATTTTTACCCCTTTTTCTCCCCAATTTCGTGATATACAATTGGTAGTAACAGTCTTGTCCCAATTGCTGCAACTCCCGTACGAACTCGGGAGAGGCGACGGTGAAGAGCCGTGCGTTCTCCGAAACACGACCCTGCCAAGCCGCACTGCTTCTTGACACACTGCTCGCTTAACCCGGAAGCCAGCCGACACCAATGTGTCGGAGGAAACACCGTACAGCGCCCGGGCCGTCACAAGGAGTCGCTAGAGCAAACCCGTAGTGACGCCTCAAGCACTGGGATGCAGTGCCTTCGACCACTGCGCCACTTGGGAGACAAAGATTGAACTCTTTGGCCTGAATACCAAGCGTCACGTCTGGAGGAGACCAGGCACTGCTCATCACCTGGCCAATACCATCCCTACGGTGAAGCATGGTGGTGGCAGCATCATGCTGTGGGGATGTTTTTCAGCGGCAGGGACTGGGAGACTGGTCAGGATTGAGGAAATGATGAACGGAGCAAAATACAGAGAGATCCTTGATGAAAACCTGCTCCAGAGCGCTCAGGACCTCAGACTGAGGCAAAGGTTCACCTTCCAACAGGACAACGACCCTAAGCACATAGCCAAGACATTGCTGGAGTGGCTTCGGGACAAGTCTCTGAATGTCCTTGAGTGGCCCAGCCAGAGCCCGGACTTGAACCCGATCTAACATCTCTGGAGAGACCTGAAAATAGCTGTGCAGCAACGCTCCCCATCCAACCTGACAGAGCTTGAGAGGATCTGCAGAGAAGAATGGGAGAAACTCTCCAAATACAGGTGTGCCAAGCTTGTAGCGTCATACCCAAGAAGACTCGAGGCTGTAATCGCTGTCAAAGGTGCTTCAACAAAGTACTGAGTAAAGGGTCTGAATACTTACGTAAATGTCATATTTCTGTTTTTTTATTTTTAATACATTTGAATACAAATCTAAACCTGTTTTTGCTTTGTCATTATGGGGTTGTGTATAGATTGACGAGGAACCATTTTAAACAGGTGCATCCTGGGTATTGCCCCTGGGGGGGCGATTTAATCCATTTTAGAATAAGGCTGTAAAGTAACAAAATGTGGAAAAAGTCAAGGGATCTGAAAACTTTCCTGAATGCACTGTAGATGTATATATGGCTCAAAACACATGATTGATGTTTTAGCTGTTGAAGTAGCAGCAGGTACTCTTCCTGGGGTCCACACCAAAAATAGAACTTGACAAAATACAGCCTGTGAAGTTCCAAGCCTGTTCTATTTACCAGTCATATTACCAGGGTTAGAGGTTCCAAGCCTGTTCTATTTACCAGTCATATTACCAGGGTTACAGGTTCCAAGCCTGTTCTATTCATTCTATTTACCAGTCATATTACCAGGGTTACAGGTTCCAAGCCTGTTCTATTCATTCTATTTACCAGTCATATTACCAGGGTTACAGGTTCCAAGCCTGTTCTATTCATTCTATTTACCAGTCATATTACCAGGGTTACAGGTTCCAAGCCTGTTCTATTTACCAGTCATATTACCAGGGTTACAGGTTCCAAGCCTGTTCTATTTACCAGTTATATTACCAGGGTTAGAGGTTCCAAGCCTGTTCTATTCATTCTATTTACCAGTTATATTACCAGGGTTAGAGGTTCCAAGCCTGTTCTATTCATTCTATTTACCAGTCATATTACCAGGGTTAGAGGTTCCAAGCCTGTTCTATTTACCAGTCATATTACCAGGGTTACAGGTTCCAAGCCTGTTCTATTTACCAGTCATATTACCAGGGTTACAGGTTCCAAGCCTGTTCTATTTACCAGTCATATTACCAGGGTTACAGGTTCCAAGCCTGTTCTATTTACCAGTCATATTACCAGGGTTACAGGTTCCAAGCCTGTTCTATTTACCAGTCATATTACCAGGGTTACAGGTTCCAAGCCTGTTCTATTCATTCTATTTACCAGTCTTAGAGGTTCCAAGCCTGTTCTATTTACCAGTCATATTACCAGGGTTACAGGTTCCAAGCCTGTTCTATTCATTCTATTTACCAGTCTTAGAGGTTCCAAGCCTGTTCTATTCATTCTATTTCTGTGTGCTGCTGCTGCACGGTGAAGGCTGTTGCCTAGGCAACCAAAGACTGTTTGTTTCAGCAAGAAGCAACAAAGTTTCATCATGTTAAGAGTCTGTGCTACAGCAGAAACTCAACCGCAGGAATCCCCTGCCTTCCTGTCTGCCTTCCTGTCTTCCGTTTGCTATTCGTTTCCAAAATGGCGGTTATTTCATCTTCATGACGGTCTTTATCCATACCCGTCAGTTACACGGTTATATGGTAATTGTGCCAGCCCTAGTGTGTACCTCCTAGGAGCTTTAGAGATCCTGTCTCTCTAACGTGTGTGTGTGTGTGTGTGTGTGTGTGTCTAGGAGTGTGAGACTAAGATAGCCCAGGAGATAGCCAGTCTCTCTAAAGAAGACGTGTCTAAAGAAGAGATGACTGAGAACGAAGAAGAGGTGGTCAACATACTGCTGGCACAGGTAACACACGGTAACACACGAACATGGACATTATGGAGGGGAAATGATCTCCTGACCTATGCTGAACAGTGCTTTTTTTCTCTCCCTCCCCTCCTCTCTCTCTCCCTCTCTCCCTCCCCTCCTCTCTCTCTCCCTTTCCTCCCTCTCTCCCTCCCCTCCTCTCTCTCTCCCTCTCTCCCTCCCCTCCTCTCTCTCTCCCTCTCTCACTTTCCTCCCTCTCTCCCTCCCCTCCTCTCTCTCTCCCTCTCTCACTTTCCTCCCTCTCTCCCTCCCCTCCTCTCTCTCTCCCTCTCTCCCTTTCCTCCCTCTCTCCCTCCCCTCCTCTCTCTCTCCCTCTCTCCCTCCCCTCCTCTCTCTCTCCCTCCCCTCCTCTCTCTCTCCCTCCCCTCCTCTCTCTCTCCCTCTCACTTTCCTCCCTCTCTCCCTCCCCTCCTCTCTCTCCCTTTCTCCCTCCCCTCCTCTCTCCCTTTCTCCCTCCCCTCCTCTCTCCCTTTCTCCCTCCCCTCCTCTCTCTCTCCCTCTCTCCCTTTCCTCCCTCTCTCCCTCCCCTCCTCTCTCCCTCCCTCCCTCCCTCCCTCCCTCCAGGAGAATGAGATCCTGACGGAGCAGGAGGAGCTGATATCTCTGGAGCAGGTGTTGAGGAGACAAATCGCTACAGAGAAGGAGGAGATCGAGAGACTGAGGGCCGAGATCGCTGACATACAGAGGTCAGATCTCTGACTGACGTGACCGGCTAGAGGTCAGGACTCTGACTGACGTGACCGGCTAGAGGTCAGGACTCTGACTGACGTGACCGGCTAGAGGTCAGGACTCTGACTGACGTGACCGGCTAGAGGTCAGGACTCTGACTGACGTGACCGGCTAGAGGTCAGGACTCTGACTGACGTGACCGGCTAGAGGTCAGGACTCTGACTGACGTGACCGGCTAGAGGTCAGGACTCTGACTGACGTGACCGGCTAGAGGTCAGATCTCTGACTGACGTGACCGGCTAGAGGTCAGATCTCTGACTGACGTGACCGGCTAGAGGTCAGATCTCTGACTGACGTGACCGGCTAGAGGTCAGGACTCTGACTGACGTGACCGGCTAGAGGTCAGATCTCTGACTGACGTGACCGGATAGAGGTCAGATCTCTGACTGACGTGACCGGCTAGAGGTCAGGACTCTGACTGACGTGGCCGGCTAGAGGTCAGATCTCTGACTGACGTGGCCGGATAGAGGTCAGATCTCTGACTGACGTGACCGGCTAGAGGTCAGACCTCTGACTGACGTGACCGGCTAGAGGTCAGGACTCTGACTGACGTGACCGGCTAGAGGTCAGGACTCTGACTGACGTGACCGGCTAGAGGTCAGATCTCTGACTGACGTGACCGGCTAGAGATCAGACCTCTGACTGACGTGACCGGCTAGAGGTCAGATCTCTGACTGACGTGACCGGCTAGAGGTCAGATCTCTGACTGACGTGACCGGCTAGAGGTCAGATCTCTGACTGACGTGGCCGGCTAGAGGTCAGGACTCTGACTGACGTGACCGGCTAGAGGTCAGGACTCTGACTGACGTGACCGGCTAGAGATCAGACCTCTGACTGACGTGACCGGCTAGAGGTCAGACCTCTGACTGACGTGACCGGCTAGAGGTCAGATCTCTGACTGACGTGACCGGCTAGAGGTCAGGACTCTGACTGACGTGACCGGCTAGAGGTCAGGACTCTGACTGACGTGACCGGCTAGAGGTCAGGACTCTGACTGACGTGACCGGCTAGAGGTCAGATCTCTGACTGACGTGACCGGCTAGAGGTCAGGACTCTGACTGACGTGACCGGCTAGAGGTCAGGACTCTGACTGACGTGACCGGCTAGAGGTCATATCTCTGACTGACGTGACCGGCTAGAGGTCAGATCTCTGACTGACGTGACCGGCTAGAGGTCATATCTCTGACTGACGTGACCGGCTAGAGGTCAGATCTCTGACTGACGTGACCGGCTAGAGGTCAGATCTCTGACTGACGTGACCGGCTAGAGGTCAGATCTCTGACTGACGTGACCGGCTAGAGGTCAGATCTCTGACTGACGTGACCGGCTAGAGGTCAGATCTCTGACTGACGTGACCGGCTAGAGGTCAGATCTCTGACTGACGTGACCGGCTAGAGGTCAGATCTCTGACTGACGTGACCGGCTAGAGGTCAGATCTCTGACTGACGTGACCGGCTAGAGGTCAGATCTCTGACTGACGTGACCGGCTAGAGGTCAGATCTCTGACTGACGTGACCGGCTAGAGGTCAGGACTCTGACTGACGTGACCGGCTAGAGGTCAGAACTCTGTTTTATTTCAGCTCATGAAACACCAACACTTTACATGTGTTGATATTTTTGTAAAGTGTAGATTTTACAGTCTTGAGTCAGCTCAGCTATCCTACAGCACTATTTTATCTCTGGCTAGTTTTGTCTCGTCTCTCCTTATGGGCGGCCGGTAGTGGCAGGTAGCCTCGTGGTTTAGAGCGTTGAACTAGTCACCGAAAGGTTGCGAGATCGAATCCCCGAGCTGACAAGGTAAAAAATCTGTCGTTCTGCCCCCTGCACAAGGCAGTTAACCCACTGTTCCCCGGTAGGCCGCCATTGAAAATAAGAATTTGTTCTTAACTGACTTGTCTAGTTAAATAAAGGTAAAATAAATCAAAATGTCTACTGTTAGATCGTTCCCGGAGGACAAATCCCAGAACTAATATCCAGGTGCTAAATGTAGACGGTGAACGAACATCGCCCGGCTTGAGTCTTAGATACATTTACCAACTAAACATCCATGGGTGTGTTTGTGTTACAAAAACATTCATTTACACTGTAAATATCATATTGATATCAAATTTTGTTTGTCACGTGCGGCGAATACAACTGGTGTAGACTTTACCATGAAGTGTGTGTATCCAGAATGTTCCACCACCTAAAGGACATCCAGCCAACTTGACACAATTGTGGGAAGCATTGGAGTCAACATGGGCCAGCATCCCTGTGGAAATGCTTTCGATCACCTTGTAGAGTCCTGACTCATCAACAGGGCTTCCCTAACAGCCTTTAACATGGTGGTGGTGACTCATCAACAGGGCTTCCATAACAAACAGCCTTTAACGTGGTGGTGGTGACTCATCAACAGGGCTTCCATAACAAACAGCCTTTAACATGGTGGTGGTGACTCATCAACAGGGCTTCCCTAACAAACAGCCTTTAACATGGTGGTGGTGACTCATCAACAGGGCTTCCCTAACAAACAGCCTTTAACATGGTGGTGGTGACTCATCAACAGGGCTTCCATAACAGACAGCCTTTAACATGGTGGTGGTGAGGTTACACCCTTGTGAGAATATCAGTATTTTAGTTGTTAAGTAAACAAAATTAAACCCTTGTTGTCAACTTACTACACTTCTTTAGCTTGAGACTGGTACCTAGGCTAATACTCCCCGACGAAGGGCAAAAGGGGGGGGGGGGAATTCATCTCAATTTTAGGAAGGTGTTCCTAATGATTTGATCACCCAGTGTATATGGTGAATATAAGTTCTCCTCTCCCTGTGTCTATAGTCGTCAACAGGGTCGCAGTGAGACAGAGGAGTACTCTTCAGACAGCGAGAGTGAGAGTGAAGACGAGGAGGAACTACAGATGATCCTGGAAGAGCTGCAGAAACAGAACGAAGAACTGGAGGTGAGAGACGGGGAGAGAAGAGAGAGAGGGGGATGTCTGAGCTCTGCTATACTTAGTTTTTTATTCTGTCATCTAGTTTTGCTTCTTGTTGCTGTCTCTCTCTCTGTCTCTCCCTCTCTCTCTCTCTCTCTGTCTCTCTCTCTGTCTCTCCCTCTCTCTCTCTGTCCGTCTGAACTGTCTTTCCTTGTGTCTCCATCTCGCCATCCTCCAGAACAAGAACACCCACTTCAACCAGGCCATCCACGAGGAGCAGGAAGCCATCTTGGAACTGCGCGTTCAGCTCCGCCTCCTCCAGACCCACAAGCTCCAGCAGCAGGAGCTGACAGCCCCACCTCCAGCAGAACAGGCTCCGCCCATACAGCCCAGCCCCGAGGCGAGGAGCGAGGAGCAGACCAAACGTTCCGTAGCTGCCGTGGTATCCGCTGCAGCAGCAGAGCCAGTGGTGGCGGTCGAAGCTAAGAACGGGAAAGCTACCACTGCCAAGGATCCCCCTAAACCTTCCCCTGGTAGAGATAGGAGGGAGACCAACCTGCCCTAGTAGAGATAGAAGGGAGACCAACCTGTGAGCACCTCTCCCTGGCCTCTATCCATCCCTCTCTCCCTGGCCTCTATCCACCACTCTCTCCCTGGCCTCTATCCATCCCTCTCTCCCTGGCCTCTATCCACCCCTCTCTCCCTGGCCTCTATCCACCCCTCTCTCCCTGGCCTCTATCCACCCCTCTCTCCCTGGCCTCTATCCACCCCTCTCTCCCTGGCCTCTATCCACCCCTCTCTCCCTGGCCTCTATCCACCCCTCTCTCCCTGGCCTCTATCCACCCCTCTCTCCCTGGCCTCTATCCACCCCTCTCTCCCTGGCCCCTATCCACCCCTCTCTCCCTGGCCTCTATCCATCCCTCTCCCTCTCTCCCTGGCATCTATCCATCTCTCCCTGTCCTCTATCCACCCCTCTCTCCCTGGCCTCTATCCATCCCTGGCCTCTATCCACCCCTCTCTCCCTGGCCTCCCCCCTCCTACCCTCATCAGAGAGGGGAGGGGCTACTAATGAAGGAAGAGGTAGGCTCCAGGTCCCATATTCACAAAGCGTCAGTAGGAGTGCTGATCTAGGATCAGATCCTCTCTGTCCATGTAATCTTATTCACTACAATCTAAAAGGCTAAACTGATCCTAGATCAGTACTCCTACTCAGTTACTTTATGAATACAGACCCCGACCTATAAGTTATAGAAAAGCGTCTTAGATGACAGCTTTGTAATATGGCCCATGTTAAACCAACAATATTAAAAACAACTCCACTTAATGCTTGTCTTTACCAATCCTGTACCAATCTTTTACCAGTCCTGTTCCAATCCTGTACCAATCATGAATGGAATGGATCCTCTGTGCCATAATAACTGAGAGAGACTGGTCTGTTCGGTCTATAGAACCACTAAAGACAACATTAAAGAGAAATGTCAACATTTTTTTTACAACTTCATATTCATCATCTTCATCACCAACCTCAACATTAACGTGTTTAGAAAATGGAGCATTTCTATTTTGTTGTTGTTGTTGTTGTAGTAAACAATATAATCACGAGCATTTTCCAATGACATGCAATGGCTCCTCATAATTGTTTAGAATCACATGATGCACACCGATGATGTCATTGGAAACTCTTGTCTGTTATTGTGGTGCTGCATGATGAATACGAAATATAAATATTTGGAAAACATTAATACATTTATTTATTTTTTATTTAATTTTTTATTTAACTGACTTGCCTAGTTAAATAAAGGTTAAAGAACAAATTCTTATTTTCAATGACGGCCTAGGAAACAGTGGATTAACTGCCTTGTTCTGGGGCAGAACGACAGATTTTGTACCTTGTCAGATCGGGGATTCGATCTAGCAACCTTTCCGGTTACTGGCCCAACGCTCCAAACCACTAGGCTACCTGCCGATTTAGTCTATCTTATATATTATATATTTACATAATACGCTGGTAGATATTGGGAGAAGACTAAATCCTTGCGAAATTTATAAAAATGTTTAAAATGTACCTACCTGATGCCATTTATTCAGTAATATAATATATAGTAGATGATGCTAACCTGAAGCAGTGGAAACATGTCAACTGCACTTATTACAGCTGTGCCTGTTAATACCAACCTGTTGAATGATCTATAAAACACATTCAGAACCCAAAGAGATTGCATTATGAAATGCTTGTCGACTTAGAAAATGCTTTATGTAGTGCTTATGAATGTTTTATGGATGAGTTATGAATGTGTTATGAAGTCCTTTTTTATGTAGGTGCCCTTCCAAGTAAAATGTTGCCTGCCTTTTCCATATTCATTCATTTACATCTCTTAATGCCAGAGGGTCAGAAGGGTTGTGTTCATTAGGCACTAAACGGAAGAAAACTAATTGAAAACGGGGAGGAATTACCTGGACTTGTTCAGTAAGAAATGCACATTTTTTCGCTTTCCGTTGCAAAACGGTTTTTTTTTTTTTTTAAACGTTTTTTCATTCTGTGCCCTAATAAACAAGAGCCTGTTATAAGTGGGCGCAAGTCAACATTATAAATCAGTCATTTCAGAATGCATAGTCTATGACCATTTTATACAATGGAAACATTCTACCTTATCGATCGTTGTGAATCTGTGATGGGTGAAAGCGAAGGACATTAAAGATGGCACAGCAGGATATGCATGTACATTACTGTAAAATGTAAAACATACTGTATTTTTCAACTCTTATGTTGTTTTTTTTGGCATTTCTGTTTGTTTGTTTGTTTGTTGACATAAGTAATGATCTGAATTAACTGAAGGAGGACTCTAGTGTGACAGCGTTCTGTTCTACAGCGTTGGCACTTGTTGGTCTGAGCAAGTCCTGTTGGTAGGTAAATGTGATTTAAGAAATGTTATTGTTTATTAACGAATCTGTTATGATTGAAATGGATATGACTCGTAACTGTGGTTTAATCTTCGGCATAAGGTTATTTTCATATTGTTAAAAGGCTTTTCGTAGCTTCCCATGCCAGTTGAAAAATAAAGTGTAGAGCTGAACATCATGCTTCCTTATTGTTCATCCTTTATTTTATTTTTTATAAACACCAGTAAAACTACCCCCAAGGTTGTCTTTTCAATCAATGAATGAATCAAATTTTGATTTATATAGCTGTTTTAACAACATTTGTTAAGAAGGGTTATATATAGAGCCTGACCTTGACCCCAAAATTGCAATCTGTAGCACAGTGGGTATAAGAAACTTGGAGAAGAACCGGACTTGAGGAAAGCCATTATGTTCTGGCTGCAGCCGTGTGCATCATAGCTCTGTCTATTCAAAACGTATTCGTAGGTCATATTGGGAACTTCTGAACAAACTAAATATTGCTACGCCAAATGTCTCCTCACCGATTTCCAATCCCATTCTCACAGGCTACAGGAATAATTGCCATACCTGGAAGTAACCGTAACATGTTTCAGTTTATATTTACTCACCATCTTCACTCCTGTTGGGGGACCGCTAATCTTGAGTTTAATATAAATCGTTTATTTATTCTCTGGTACTATTCTTTCTTTATCGTCTTGTCTTTTTCAGTTCTCATCTCTTTTGAACGTAAAAGTAACGGAAGAGGTTACGCCGTGACGTGCCGTTGAGCGTTTCGGGAGGTTTGCTCCAGCTGGTCCCGTTACATTTGGAAAGATGGCCAGTAGTCCTGCTTAGGGGCTGAACTTTGTTTTCTCTTAGCTAAAGAAAAAATACGTTGTAAGCAAACGTGGCGAGACAAAGGCGTTGAAAAGAAACGGAAGAAGTATGCCTAGATTGCCATAACCTTTTTTTAAATGGCCATACGGGAATTAAAAGTGTGTCTTCTAGGAGTAAGTGAAATACGTTATTGGGTGGTTGATTCTCTTTGGAAATTCCTCGTCTGTCTGTCTGCGGTCCGGCTGTATCTCTTTACACGGGGAACACGGCGGTTTGAATGCCTGTCTGTCTTGCTAGAATTTGACATCGTATAGAACCTGCACCGTTATTATCTTGTCGAAGAATCGTTGTACATTGGAGACACGATTTCTTTAGTAAAATAATGTGGAGTCGCCGCCACATAACCTAATCATAACCTTTCCCCTGACCTTGATAGGCCTTTACAAATCCCTTTTTTTGTATTATGTTGTTTATTGTACTGCAGTTTTGTTAGTTTTGTTGTCCTTGTCCATTGAGAGATTTCCCTTACGATGCAGTTTTTTTTGTTGGAATGGCTCTTCTGACTAATAGCAAGCGTTACGCCACCATCCCGTTAGAGTTTTTTTTAATAAAGTAACCATTCGGTCCTACAGATACAGTATGTATCCTTGGTTAGCATAAGCTACACAAACAACAGGCTACTAGGATGCTTTAGCCATTTAGCCGTTGTGTATCTTCTCAAGTCTTTTGTACAGACATCGTAACCCCTATATAGCGTTGCACCAATGTGTTATTTCTTTCTGCTGTAGGATACAGGAGTGGGCAAGTCTAGCATTGTATGTCGTTTTGTACAAGACCATTTCGACCACAACGTCAGTCCAACGATAGGGTAAGTTGTACGAGCGTTAATACCTTTATTTTATGCAACAAGTGTGTGATCAGCTTCCTGCCTGTCCTCTTCTGGAGATATTTTCAGGAAAATCAAGTTAATTGCACGGAAATCTCAAATAAAACCAGAGGCTCAAACTCTGTCTTATGTCCAGGGAAGAAAATGAAATGAGCAATTATGTGTCGGGAAGGATTTTCCTGGAAATAAGGGCTTTATATTCAAATCCAGCTTTCTCTATCTGATTTTCTATCTGATTTTCTATCTGATTCTCTGTCTGATTCTCTATCTGATTCTCTGTCTGATTCTCTGTCTGATCCTCTATCTGATCCTCTATCTGATCCTCTGTCTGATTCTCTGTCTGATTCTCTGTCTGATTCTCTGTCTGATCCTCTATCTGATCCTCTGTCTGATTCTCTGTCTGATCCTCTATCTGATTCTCTATCTGATTCTCTGTCTGATTCTCTGTCTGATTTTCTATCTGATTCTCTGTCTGATTCTCTATCTGATTCTCTGTCTGATTCTCTGTCTGATCCTCTATCTGATTCTCTGTCTGATCCTCTGTCTGATTCTCTGTCCGATTCTCTGTCTGATTTGGTATCTCATGATAGGCCTTGGTGAAGTAACTGCTCTGAGTGTAAAACTTTCATCATCCCTCGTGGGAAAAATAAAGTTATTCTTCTATTCTGTTTTGTCTTGTTCTGTACTGCTCTGTCCGGTCCTGTTCACCTCTGACCTGCTCTGTCCTGTTCTGTTCTACTCTGACCTGCTCTGTCCTGACCTGTTCTGCTCTGTCCTGGCCTGTTCTACTCTGTCCTGTCTTGTTCTGTACTGCTCTGTCCTGACCTGTTCACCTCTGACCTGCTCTGTCCTGTTCTGCTCTGTCCTGTTCTGTTCTACTCTGTCTTGTCCTGTACTGCTCTGTCCTGTCCTGCCTTGCTCTGACCTGTCCTTCTCTGCTCTGTCCTGCACTGACCTGTCCTGTCTTGCTCGGTCCTGCACTGACCTGTCCTGTCTTGCTCGGTCCTGCTCTGACCAGTCCTTCTCTGGCCTGCACTGACCGGTCCTGTCTTGCTCTGACTTGTCCTGTCTTGCTCTGACCTGTCCTGTCTTGCTCTGACCTGTCCTGTCTTGCTCGGTCCTGCTCTGACTTGTCCTGTCTTGTTCCTGACCTATTCTGTCATCAACAGTTAACACTATTCTATCATTCCGACAGTTGTCATAATGATTAAGACTGTGCTAGGCCTAATGTTCTGTGTTACTTGCAGGGCATCGTTTTTAACCAAGACGGTGCCGTGTGGACATGAACTACACAAGTTCCTCATCTGGGACACAGCGGGACAGGAAAGGGTGGGTTCTTCCTCTTTCTCCTTTTCCTCATCCTTTATCTGTTCAACATTCTCACTCAGTGGAGGCTGCTGATTGGAGGATGGCTTGTAATAATGGCTGGAATGGAGTAAATGGAATTATATTTTAAACACATGGTTTCCATTCCATTCCATTGATTCCATTCCATTGATTCCATTCCATTGACTCCATTCCATTGATTCCATTCCATTAACTCCATTCCATTGACTCCATTCCATTGATTCCATTCCATTGATTCCATTCCATTGACTCCATTCCATTGATTCCATTCCATTAACTCCATTCCATTGACTCCATTCCATTGATTCCATTCCATTGATTCCATTCCATTGATTCCATTCCATTGATTCCATTCCATTGATTCCATTCCATTAATTCCATTCCATTGATTTTATTCCATTGACTCCATTCCATTGACTCCATTCCATTGATTCCATTCCATTGACTCCATTCCATTGACTCCATTCCATTGATTCCATTCTATTGACTCCATTCCATTGATTCCATTGATTTTATTCCATTGATTTTATTCCATTGACTCCATTCCATTGATTCCATTCCATTGACTCCATTCCATTGAGTCCATTCCATTGATTCCATTCCATTGAGTCCATTCTATTGATTCCATTCCATTGAGTCCATTCCATTGATTCCATTCCATTGACTCCATTCCATTGATTCCATTCCATTGACTCCATTCCATTGATTCCATTCCATTGACTCCATTCCATTCCATTGATTCCATTCCATTGATTCCATTCCATTGACTCCATTCCATTCCATTAACTCCATTCCATTGATTCCATTCCATTGATTCCATTCCATTGATTCCATTCCATTGACTCCATTCCATTGACTCCATTCCATTGACTCCATTCCATTGATTCCATTCCATTGATTTTATTCCATTGACTCCATTCCATTGATTCCATTCCATTGACTCCATTCCATTGATTCCATTCTATTGACTCCATTCCATTGATTCCATTGATTTTATTCCATTGATTCCATTCCATTGATTTTATTCCATTGATTCCATTCCATTGACTCCATTCCATTGAGTCCATTCCATTGATTCCATTCCATTGATTCCATTCCATTGATTCCATTCCATTGACTCCATTCCATTAACTCCATTCCATTGACTCCATTCCATTGATTCCATTCCATTGATTCCATTCCATTGAGTCTATTCCATTGATTCCATTGATTTTATTCCATTGATTTCATTCCATTGATTTTATTCCATTGACTCCATTCCATTGATTCCATTCCATTGAGTCCATTCCATTGATTCCATTCCATTGACTCCATTCCATTGATTCCATTCCATTGACTCCATTCCATTGATTCCATTCCATTGACTCCATTCCATTCCATTGATTCCATTCCATTGATTCCATTCCATTGACTCCATTCCATTCCATTAACTCCATTCCATTGATTCCATTCCATTGATTCCATTCCATTGATTCCATTCCATTGATTCCATTCCATTGACTCCATTCCATTGATTCCATTCCATTGACTCCATTCCATTGACTCCATTCCATTGATTCCATTCCATTGATTCTATTCCATTGACTCCAGTCCATTGATTCCATTCTATTGATTCCATTCCATTGATTCCATTCCATTGATTTTATTCCATTGACTCCATTCCATTGATTCCATTCCATTGACTCCATTCCATTGATTCCATTCCATTGACTCCATTCCATTGACTCCATTCCATTGATTTCATTCCATTGACTCCATTCCATTGACTCCATTCCATTGACTCCATTCCATTGATTCCATTCCATTGACTCCATTCCATTGATTCCATTCCATTGACTCCATTCCATTGATTCCATTCCATTGATTCCATTCCATTGATTCCATTCCATTGACTCCATTCCATTGATTCCATTCCATTGATTCCATTCCATTGACTCCATTCCATTGACTCCATTCCATTGATCCCATTCCATTGACTCCATTCCATTAACTCCATTCCATTGATTCCATTCCATTGACTCCATTCCATTGACTCCATTCCATTGATTCCGTTCCAGCCATTATTATAAGCCGTCCTCCCCTCGGCAGCCTCCACTGCTCTCACTGGTAGTGTTGCCATCTCAAAATAGGACCCAACTGATTCTGGGAGATTAGAAAAACCTGTTCACCTTGTTTTCATTTTATCCAGTCAACAAGAAAATAATATCCAAAATAAGTTTCACTGCTCGCCGGGAGGTAAAGGCTGATTCATGGAGACTGGAAGGGTCAGAGATGGCCAACTACTCACTATTTGATTTGTCCATTGGACCGAGATTTAGTTTGACGTTGTTGTCTTGTCTCGCGTTGCCATAGCCACACTTCCTGGGTTCGATGGTGTCTGTCCAATCACTGCTCAAGTGGCTTACACAATCTTTTCTTGACTGTGTAACATATGTCTCGTCATCATGAGAAGGATTCCTATTCTCAGAGGAGATGTGGTTTGTTATTCTGGGACACAGCATGGGTCAGAGTTCAAGGTTCATAGTATTGTGGCGTGATGACTCACAGGGGTGGGGTGTAAATGGAAAGTGTGTGTGGAAATATGTGTAGGATGGGCAATATGCTGACCAGGCCTGCTGTTAGAATGCCTCATCATTAAGTCCTTAACACATGAGGGAAAAATAGCTCACAGTTATATTGTTTTGCTATACTGTAGCTGGTAACTCATCATCTCTTTGTCCAACTGTATATTATTTCCTATTTTGTATTTAAACTTGAATATTTATTTTTTAACCCTAAAGCTGAACTAGTTAGTTTAACATGGTTAAAACCCAGTAATGCAGTCATATGACCTCCCTTTGTTCATAGCTAACTTCCTGTATCGTTTGATTTCAGTTCCACTCGCTGGCTCCCATGTACTACCGAGGCTCTGCCGCAGCTGTCATAGTCTATGACATCACCAAACTGGTAAGGAACCAATCAATATTCTGTGTGGATTCCAGACTGGAGACATTTACAGTCTGGCCAACTCCTGTGGTCATTGTCATGCTAAACAGATCTGAGACCAGGGCCTGTATTCATAAAGCGTCTCACAGTAGGACTGGTGATCTGGGATCAGTTTTGCCTTTCAGATCATTATAATTAAGATTTTATTTTGGACAAGTGGGGGACCTGATCCTAGATCAGCACTTCTACTTTATGAATACGGGCCCAGGCTAGAGAAAGGAGGCTTTGGGGGTAAAAAGCAAAGTTTGACAAATCAGTCCTGTAGTAAAGTGTAACCTGGCCATTGTTCGCCTGTCTGCTCTGTTATGTCTGTTCTGTCTGTCTGCCTGTCTGTCTGCCCCGTTCTGTCTGTCCGTCAGGACTCTTTCCAGACTCTGAAGAAATGGGTGAAGGAGCTGAAGGATCACGGTCCCGAGGACATCATTGTAGCCTTGGCAGGCAACAAGAAGGATTTGGGGGACATCAGGTATCAGTCCTTCACCACTCCTGTAGAACCGTGTTAAAGGCTAACGTTGTCATGGAAACCCTGTTGATTGGTCACCTTGCCATGGTGTTGTGTGGGACTCTGCAATACAACTCTGCTCTGTAGGCCGTAAGAACCATTTGATTGACAGGACTTCGATGTCCACCTTCGTTACATTTAAGACGAGGAAGTATTAGCCTAGGTACCCGTATCAAGCTAACGAAGTGTAGTAAGTTGACAACAAGGGTTTAATTTAGTTTACTTAACAACTAAAATACTATTCTGAGCTGACATTCTCACAAGTGTGTAACCTCACCACCACCATGTTAAAGGCTGTTTGTTAGGGAAGCCCTGTTGATGAGTCACCACCACCATGTTAAAGGCTGTTTGTCAGGGAAGCCCTTTTGATGAGTCACCACCACCATGTTAAAGGCTGTTTGTCAGGGAAGCCCTGTTGATGAGTCACCACCACGTTAAAGGCTGTTATGGAAGCCCTGTTGATGAGTCACCACCACGTTAACGGCTGTTTGTCAGGGAAGCCCTGTTGATGAGTCACCACCACGTTAAAGGCTGTTATGGAAGCCCTGTTGATGAGTCACCACCACGTTAAAGGCTGTTTGTTATGGAAGCCCTGTTGATGAGTCAACCCAAGCTTTAGTTTATAGTATCTCTTTTAACAGGGAAGTTCCTATGAAGGAAGCTAAGGACTTTGCTGAGTCCATCGCAGCCATCTTCATAGAGACCAGCGCCAGAAACGCTGTCAATGTGGAGGAGCTCTTTCAGAAGATCAGTAAGTGTGTTTTAGTTTAGAGTTTACGTCGGCGTGGTGGTTCGTTCCATCCGACCACATCAAACACCGTTTAGTTTGTTTTATCATGAATTGTTATGCGAGATGTTCCGTGGGTCGGCAGCGTGGCCTAGTGGTTTAGAGCGTTGGACTAGTTAACCGTAAAGGTTGCTGGATCGAATCCATGAGCTGACGAGGTAAAAATCTGTCGTTCTGCACCTGAACAAAACAGTTAACCCACTGTTCCCAAGTAGGCCGTCATTGTAAATAAGAATTTGTTCTTAACTGACTTGCCTAGTTAAATTAAGGTTAAATTTGAAATGAAATAAAAAGTCACTTAACTAAAGCATCCCTCGTGAATGTCTTTTGATGTGTGTTCGTTGTAGACACCACAACATTCCATTCAACCTTGTAAGACAGAGTAGCACCATTCAGTACAGAGCCTGTTAGCCTGTTAGCCTGTTAGCAGCTCTCTTAGGGACAAATCTGAACTTCTACTTCATTCAGATTTTCACTTAAGTGACAGTTAGGATTCACCACTTAAAGGGATAGTGTGAGATCTTGGCAATTAAGCCCTTTTTTTACATACCCAGAGTCAGATGAACTCATGGATACCATTTGTATGTCTCTGCGTGCAGTTTGAAGGAAGGTAGCTTCTGGAGCCATTGCTAACGCTAGTTACTCCAGAAACTACCTCAACTTCCTTCAAACTGCACCTGGTTGTTTAAACTGCACCTTCAAACTGGACCTGTGTTGTGTTTCAGGTAAACAGATTCCGCCTCTGGAGAATCCAGACGTTGACAGCAACGACTCCTTCAAGATAACCCGGCAGTCCCCTCCATCTAACAAACTCTGCTGCTAGTAAGACTACTGCTGAGTCACAAATAGACGCAGAGCACCCTACCCCCCCTAGACCATAGTACCCTAGACCATAGTACCCTACCCCCCCTAGACCATAGTACCCTAGACCATAGTACCCTACCCCCCCTAGACCATAGCACCCTAGACCATAGTACCCTAACCCCCTAGACCATAGTACCCTACCCCCCCTAGACCATAGCACCCTAGACCATAGTACCCTAACCCCCTAGACCATAGTACCCTACCCCCCCTAGACCATAGTACCCTAGACCATAGTACCCTACCCCCCCTAGACCATAGTACCCTACCCCCCCTAGACCATAGTACCCTAGACCATAGTACCCTACCCCCCCTAGACCATAGTACCCTACCCCCCCTAGACCATAGTACCCTACCCCCCCTAGACCATAGTACCCTACCCCCCCTAGACCATAGTACCCTAGACCATAGTACCCTACCCCCCCTAGACCATAGAACCCTAGACCATAGTACCCTAGACCATAGTACCCTACCCCCCTAGACCATAGTACCCTAGACCAGAGCACCCTACCCCCCCTAGACCATAGTACCCTACCCCCCCTAGACCATAGTACCCTACCCCCCCTAGACCATAGTACCCTACCCCCCTAGACCATAGCACCCTACCCCCCCTAGACCATAGTACCCTACCCCCCCTAGACCATAGCACCCTACCCCCCTAGACCATAGTACCCTACCCCCCCTAGACCATAGTACCCTACCCCCCCTAGACCATAGCACCCTACCCCCCCTAGACCATAGTACCCTACCCCCCCTAGACCATAGTACCCTACCCCCCCTAGACCATAGTACCCTACCCCCCCTAGACCATAGTACCCTACCCCCCCTAGACCATAGTACCCTACCCCCCCTAGACCATAGTACCCTACCCCCCCTAGACCATAGTACCCTAGACCATAGTACCCTACCCCCCCTAGACCATAGTACCCTACCCCCCCTAGACCATAGTACCCTACCCCCCCTAGACCATAGTACCCTACCCCCCTAGACCATAGTACCCTACCCCCCCTAGACCATAGTACCCTACCCCCCCTAGACCATAGTACCCTACCCCCCCTAGACCATAGTACCCTAGACCATAGTACCCTACCCCCCCTAGACCATAGTACCCTACCCCCCCTAGACCATAGTACCCTACCCCCCCTAGACCATAGTACCCTAGACCATAGTACCCTAGACCATAGCACCCTACCCCCCCTAGACCATAGTACCCTACCCCCCCTAGACCATAGTACCCTACCCCCCCTAGACCATAGTACCCTACCCCCCCTAGACCATAGTACCCTACCCCCCTAGACCATAGCACCCTACCCCCCTAGACCATAGTACCCTACCCCCCCTAGACCATAGTACCCTACCCCCCCTAGACCATAGTACCCTACCCCCCCTAGACCATAGTACCCTACCCCCCTAGACCATAGTACCCTACCCCCCCTAGACCATAGTACCCTACCCCCCCTAGACCATAGTACCCTACCCACCCTAGACCATAGTACCCTACCCCCCCTAGACCATAGTACCCTACCCCCCCTAGACCATAGTACCCTACCCCCCCTAGACCATAGTACCCTACCCCCCTAGACCATAGCACCCTACCCCCCTAGACCATAGTACCCTACCCCCCCTAGACCATAGTACCCTACCCCCCCTAGACCATAGTACCCTACCCCCCCTAGACCATAGTACCCTACCCCCCTAGACCATAGTACCCTACCCCCCCTAGACCATAGTACCCTACCCCCCCTAGACCATAGTACCCTACCCCCCCTAGACCATAGTACCCTACCCCCCCTAGACCATAGTACCCTACCCCCCCTAGACCATAGTACCCTAGACCATAGTACCCTACCCCCCCTAGACCATAGCACCCTACCCCCCTAGACCATAGTACCCTACCCCCCCTAGACCATAGTACCCTACCCCCCCTAGACCATAGTACCCTACCCCCCCTAGACCATAGTACCCTAGACCATAGTACCCTACCCCCCCTAGACCTTAGTACCCTAGACCATAGTACCCTAGACCATAGCACCCTACCCCCCCTAGACCATAGTACCCTAGACCATAGTACCCTACCCCCCCTAGACCATAGTACCCTACCCCCCCTAGACCATAGTACCCTACCCCCCCTAGACCATAGTACCCTAGACCATAGAACCCTACCCCCCCTAGACCATAGTACCCTAGACCATAGTACCCTACCCCCCCTAGACCATAGCACCCTACCCCCCTAGACCATAGTACCCTACCCCCCCTAGACCATAGTACCCTACCCCCCCTAGACCATAGTACCCTACCCCCCTAGACCATAGTACCCTACCCCCCCTAGACCATAGTACCCTACCCCCCCTAGACCATAGTACCCTACCCCCCCTAGACCATAGCACCCTACCCCCCCTAGACCATAGCACCCTACCCCCCCTAGACCATAGCACCCTAGACCATAGTACCCTACCCCCCCTAGACCATAGCACCCTACCCCCCCTAGACCATAGCACCCTACCCCCCCTAGACCATAGCACCCTAGACCATAGTACCCTACCCCCCTAGACCATAGTACCCTAGACCATAGTACCCTACCCCCCCTAGACCATAGTACCCTACCCCCCCTAGACCATAGTACCCTAGACCATAGAACCCTACCCCCCCTAGACCATAGTACCCTAGACCATAGTACCCTACCCCCCCTAGACCATAGTACCCTACCCCCCCTAGACCATAGTACCCTACCCCCCCTAGACCATAGCACCCTACCCCCCCTAGACCATAGCACCCTACCCCCCTAGACCATAGCACCCTACCCCCCTAGACCATAGTACCCTACCCCCCTAGACCATAGCACCCTACCCCCCCTAGACCATAGTACCCTACCCCCCCTAGACCATAGCACCCTACCCCCCCTAGACCATAGTACCCTACCCCCCCTAGACCATAGTACCCTACCCCCCTAGACCATAGCACCCTACCCCCCCTAGACCATAGTACCCTACCCCCCCTAGACCATAGTACCCTACCCCCCTAGACCATAGTACCCTACCCCCCTAGACCATAGTACCCTACCCCCCTAGACCATAGCACCCTACCCCCCCTAGACCATAGTACCCTACCCCCCCTAGACCATAGCACCCTACCCCCCTAGACCATAGTACCCTACCCCCCCTAGACCAGAGTCACTGCTCTCGATTTGAAGGGATTGGACAGGTGTATGATCCACCTACCTAGCTTATCCGACGTCAAGTTGGAGAGTTCCCCACATTTCCTCTTGGATATACATGAAGGTTTTTAGGGAGCAAAAGGAGGCTCAGAATTCAGCATCAGATTCGCCAGTGAGATTGTCACTGTCCTTGGGTTCCACACATACACACAGCTGCATGGATCACAGGGTCCACAATGCAAACATTGTAATACACTGCTGTTGCGTGGTTCAACTAGTCATTGTCCACCGCCACACAGTCCACCATGCATA
Organism: Salvelinus fontinalis; assembly: GCF_029448725.1. Classification (NCBI taxonomy): domain Eukaryota; kingdom Metazoa; phylum Chordata; class Actinopteri; order Salmoniformes; family Salmonidae; genus Salvelinus; species Salvelinus fontinalis. The sequence goes on from NC_074680.1 coordinate 53,115,905, forward strand.
TACAGTACATTGATCTCAGGGGAGGAGGAGGAGGACAACAGGGCTTTGGCTTGTGATAGATCAGACCCTCTCACCTGTAGCATAGTAACCAGCGTGTCCAGGGCCAGAAACCACCCCTATAACCCATAGAAAGATACAGTAACCCATAGAAAGATACAGTAACCCATACAGTAACCCATAGAAAGATACAGTAAGCCATACAGTAACCCATAGAAAGATACAGTAAGCCATAGAAAGATACAGGTCCCGTGTGGCTCAGTTGGTAGAGCATGGCGCTTGCAACGCCAGGGTTGTGGGTTCAATTCCCACGGGGGGACCAGGGTTCAATTCCCACGGGGGGGACCAGGATGAATATGTATGAACTTTCCAATTTGTAAGTCGCTCTGGATAAGAGCGTCTGCTAAATGACTTAAATGTAATACAGTAACCCATAGAAAGATACAGTAAGCCATACAGTAACCCATAGAAAGATACAGTAAGCCATACATTAACCCATAGAAAGATACAGTAACCCATACAGTAACCCATAGAAAGATACAGTAAGCCATACAGTAACCCATAGAAAGATACAGTAACCCATACAGTAACCCATAGAAGGATACAGTAAGCCATACAGTAACCCATAGAAAGATACAGTAAGCCATACAGTAACCCATAGAAAGATACAGTAAGCCATACAGTAACCCATAGAAAGATACAGTAACCCATACAGTAACCCATAGAAAGATACAGTAACCCATAGAAGGATACAGTAAGCCATAGAAAGATACAGTAACCCATAGAAGGATACAGTAAGCCATAGAAAGATACAGTAGGTGGACATTTTGCCATATTGCTTATACCTATCCAATCCTCCTCTCAGATTGACTCCAGTGCCTTGGTAAGTGTCGTTTCTGGACTGGGCCTGTGTGTGCTGACTCAGGAGGGGAACCAGTGTGTCGCCCTCTAGTGTTTTTGGTTAGAGATTAACATCAGAAAATGGATCCTGAAGTTACACACAATTTAAAGGAGAAATGCACTTCCTGGTTTGGCCACGTTTTTCATCGATTCTCATTAAGATATGCTAGCGGCCATGACTGAAGGTAAACAAACTGTTGTCACAAAGTTAGAAGCACAGAATCGTCTAGAATGTCATTGTATGCTGTAGCGTTAGGATTTCCCTTCACTGGAACTAAGGGGTCCGAACCATGAAAAACAGCCCAAGACATTATTCCTCCTCCGCCAAACTTTACAGTTGACGCTATGCATTCGGGCAGGTAGCGTTCTCCTGGCATCCGCCAAACCCAGATTCGTTCATCGGACTGGCAAATGGTGAAGCTTGGTTCATCACTCCAGAAAATGCGTTTCCACTGCTCCAGAGTCCAATGGCTTCGAGCTTTACACCACTCCAGCCGACGCGTGGCATTGCGCATGGTGATGTTAGGCTTGTATGCAGCTGCTCGGGCCATGGAAACCCATTTCATGAAGCTCTAGACTAACCGTTCTTGTGCTGACGTTGCTTCCAGAGGCAGTTTGGAACTCGGTAGTGAGTGTTGCAACCGAAGACAAACGATTTTAACACGCTACGTGCTTCAGCACTCTGCGGTCCTGTTCTGTGAGATTGTGTGGCCTACCACTTCGCGACTGAGCCATTGTTACTCCTAGACGTTTCCACTTCACAATAACAGCACGTACAGTTGCCCGGGGCAGAAATTTGATGAACTGACTTGTTGGTAAGGTGTTGTCTAATGATGCACCAGGTGGGCAGGGTTTGCACATTTTAGACTATTCCATTGGTCCTCCTTAACGAGAGGTCTCCGTCATAGCGAATTCGCCCAGTCTTTCCCCAGAAAACATGGTGCCACCATGTATTAAAAGGCAAAAGGGGGCATGAATTGTTGACGTGATTGTAATCCAAACCCTCAAGTAAGTCATGACTCAGTCATTTACCGAACTCTTGTTTTGGAACGAGACTGAGTTTATGACCCAAAATTATCCTATTTTAAACTTTGTAGTCAATTTTGCCATTTAGAAATGAAAGATTGTGACTCATAGTGATGTCACATAGGCTGTTTTAAAAATGGAGGAGTTCTAAGGGGCAGTTGACCTTTAAAAAACAATAGACGCGGAGACTTTTATACATGGGAGTTGTACGCATACTGGGATATGTTTTTATTTCATATTCAGCAGCACAATAAAAATAAAATAAACATTTAATCCTGAAAATGTAAACATGTTAGATCTCATTGCGCTGAATTGGTGTGGTGTTTGGATAAATTGCACAAATATTGAATAATCTAGTTGAGTTTAATGACTAAAATATGATGCAAACTAGAGATTACATTCTGAATTCTTATACGATTTATTTTTTTATTTTACTAGGCAAGTTAGTTAAGATCAAATTCTTATTGTCAATGACGGCCTAGGAACAGTGGGTTTAACTGCCTTGTTCAGGGGCAGAACGACAGATTTTTCAACCTTGTCATCTCGGGGGATTCGATCTTGCAACCTACCGGTTACTAGTCCAACGCTCTAAACCACTAGGCTACGCTGCCGCCCCAATATAGAGATTACAATCCAAATTCTCATTCCTGAATATGCAGTCAACAGTTGAGCAGATCCAGTGATTCCACTGTTGCCTTGTGGCTCCAGTATCGCGTAGATCGACAGATAGAATCCCTTTGTTGCTGCCGATATTGATATTGATTGCATGAATTTGGTCTCGCCAACCGTTGTCTTTATCCCCCATTGAATGCCGGTATAGAATATGTATTTAGAGAATGTATAAAATGTATTTGAAGGACGAAGTAGCATGCATTCGAATACCTGAGTTGCCATGTCTTGTTTTTGCTATGTCGTAACTAACGTTCATATGTTGTTATTATTGACCAACTACTGAGAAAGGGGCCACTATCACAATAAATACAACTATTGACGATTATAAGACCAGATGCGCAGATTGATTGATCGGTAGACTAACTACTGTATCTGTGAGGTAATATAGCTCTTCGATTCAACCACTCGCTAAGGGATTTTAAATCGGGATTTTAAAGTGTCACTTTTATGTAGCTAGTTCCTGCACTTTCTCATAAAAAACAACAATGTTAATGACTACATTTGATGACTACATTCCTTTACCAACACCACACCAATGTGGTGTTGGTAATAGCCGCATTGCCTTAAAGTAGACCTAGTTAAAAGGGTGTGTCGAACTGTACAACAGGTGTACCTTTTGAAAGTACGAAGCTGAGTTTACAGCAACAGACCTTGCGGATCTAGCAGTGCCATATGTTAAATAAATCTACTTTGTGGGAAGATACTGTAGATGAGACAACAAAAAAATTATATATATATTTTTTTTTCTATTTTGGGTTTTGTACCATGTTTGACATTTATCTTTGTACAGTTATACACACACACAGAGGTGTTAGCTCACAATACTGAGATGTAGTATTCTGTACGAACTTGACAAATACCAAATGTCCACGTGGGGAATCAATAAAACTAGACTTGGACACTTCCCGGCCTGAGTTAGCCTGTAACCATTTATACATACAGTCCATTCTGCAATGCAAACAAGTGCCTTTGTTTTCCCTCTGTAGACAAAATCTAATATGACATTTATTATTATTATTATTATTAATAGTTTTAAATTGTTACTTTTTTTGTGTACTTGACTCAAGTTATTCCCTTTTCTATAACACAATAACATTTTATATATTCATCTGTCTGATAATAAAGTGGTATTAATTGTATTTTCTCTTGGTTCTTTATCTCTTGTGTTGTGTTGTTGCCTCCATAGAATGACAATTGTATTATATACATTACCAGTCAAAAGTTTGGGACACACCTTCTCATTCCAGGGTTTTTATTTATTTGTACTATTTTCTACATTGTAGAATAATAGTGAAGACATCAAAACTATGAAATAACACATTTGGATTCATGTAGTGACCAGAAAAGTGTTAAATAAATCAAAATATATTTATTATATTTGAGATTCTTGAAAGTTTTGCACACTCTTGGCATTCTCTCAACCTGGAAACCATTTCAATGAACATCTGTGCCTTGTTAAAAGTGAATCCAGGCTGGATCACATCCGGCCGTGATTGGGAGTCCCATAGGGTGGTGCACAATTGGCCCAGCATCGTCCGGGTTTGGCCGGGATAGGCCGTCATTGTAAATAAGAATGTGTTCTTAACTGACTTGCCTAGTTAGATACATGATAAATAAAATAAAAATGAGATGTGTGGAATTTCTTTCCTTAATGCGTTTGAGCCAATCAGTTGTGTTGTGACAAGGTAGGGGTGGTATACTGAAGATAGTCCATATTATGGTAAGAACAGCTCAAATAAACAAAGAGAAACGACAGTCCATCATTACTTCAAGACATGAAGGTCAGTCAATCTGGGGGAACTTTGAACGTTTCTTTATGTGCAGTCGTAAAAACCATCAAGCGCTATGATGAAACTGGCTCTCATGAGGACCGCCATCAACTGTTCAGAGACTGCGTGAAGCAGGCCTTCATGGTCAAGTTGCTGCAAAGAAAACACTACTAAAGGACACCAATAAGAAGAAGAGACTTGCTTGGGCCATAAAACACGAGCATTGGACATTAAATTTGAGATTTATGGTTCCAACCTCCGTGTCTTTGTGAGACACAGAGTAGGTGAAAGGATGATCTCCGCATGTGTGGTTCCCACCGTGAAGCATGGAGGAGGAGGTGTGATGGTGTGGCAGTGCTTTGTGTGTGACACTGATTTATTTAGAATTCAAGGCACACTTAACCAGCATGGCTACCACAGCATTCTGCAGCGATACGTCATCCCATCTGGTTTGTGCTTAGTGGGAATATATTTTGTTTTTCAATAGGACAATGACCCAACACACCTCCAGGCTGTGTAAGGGCAATTTGACCAAGGAGGAGAGTGATGGAGTGCTGATGACCTGGTCTGCACAATCACCCGACCTCAACCCAATTGAGATGGTTTGGGATGAGTTGGATGGCAGAGTGAAGGAAAAGCAGCCAACAAGTGCTCAGCATATGTGGGAACTCCTTCAAGACTGTTGGACAAGTATTCCACGTGAAGCTGGTTGAGAGAATGCCAAGAGTGTGCAAAGCTGTCATCAAGGCAAAGGGTGGCTACTTTGAAGAATCTAATATCTATTTTGATTTGTTTAACACTTTTGGTTACAACATGATTCCATATGTGTTATTTTATAGTTTGATGTCTTCACTATTATTCTCAAATGTAGAAAATAAAGAAAAACCCTTAAATGACTAGGTGTGTCCAAACTTTTGACTGGGACTGTAGATGGGGTGCCCCCTCGTACCTCCTGCCTGGTGTCTTCTGTGTTGGTTTCAGCCCCCTCGTACCTCCTGCCTGGTGTCTTCTGTATTGGTTTCAGCCCCCTCGTACCTCCTGCCTGGTGTCTTCTGTGTTGGTTTCAGCCCCCTCGTACCTCCTGCCTGGTGTCTACTGTGTTGGTTTCAGCCCCCTCGTACCTCCTGCCTGGTGTCTTCTGTATTGGTTTCATTTGACATTTTGATGTCAGAGTGCCTGGATGTTGCTTGGGTTGGTTGCGACCTTTGCAACCCACCTATAAATTAAACTAGGGGAAAGACTGTTTTGTAGTTATATGCGATTACACAGGGAATACACATCTAACATCTAATAGGAAACGGTGGTGACATTTATTTTGGCACGTTTCGGATGCTATTTGAGAAACCAGAACAAGTGTAAAAACGATTTGTGAGTGAAATCAGTGTCAAGTATCAAGGCTCCAAGTACAGTAAACTGTAAAATGATACTTTGTAACTACCCACTGTCCGCTCTGCTCTGATTGGCTGTTTACATTAATAAGCGCAATTCAATTGGAATATATTTCCTGTTTTTTTTTTTCTCTCTCTCCTGATTTGACAGTTGACATTTATCCCAAACTTGCTGTAGGGAAACAGTGAAATTATTTCAATTTTATTTGACATTTTTACCGTTTTCAGCTATCTTTCTGAAATAGTCTGACATACAGTATAACTACTGTTTTAGTAAACATTTGCTGCACGGTTATCACTTCCCCTCGTCTTTAACCTCTCATTTCAAGGAAACATAAAGGTTCGTCTAAAGAGTTTATCCTATTTAGTGAAGGTATTGGTCTCTGACCTTTGGGAATGCTGTAAATAGACGGAAAGAGAAGGAGAGTGGAGCGGGCTCGGGTGTTCAGCCGTGCTCTACTCCAGACTACCCTCCCTCTCAACAGTTTACACGTGTTCTTGACAGGGAAGTCGCTCTGTCACGAAGATGGACTTAACCCTAGACGAGGCTCTCAAAAGGTCCGAAGAGAGCAAGGCAGAGTAGAGAGCGTTCTGGGTTTAAAGTTGTAAAACAAACAAGGTTAGGAGTTTATTTTGTGCTCCCGAGAAGGCGCAGTGGTCTAAGGCACTTCGTCACAGTGCTAGAGGCGTCACTACAGACACCCTGGTTCGATTCCAAGCTGTGTCACAACCGGCCGTGTTTGGGAGTACCATAGGGCAGCGCACAATTGGCCCAGCGTCGTCCGGGTTAGGGTTTGGCAATCATTGTAAATAAGAATTTGTTCTAAACTGACTTGCCTAGTTAAATAAAGGTTACACACAGTAATACAGAGCGAGACAGAACAGGCACGCACACACACACCCTTCTTACACATACACAGGTTATTTTTCAACCCCTTCCTATATATATATGTCATTGCTCTCAACACACACATATATCCAGAGAAGTACCACTTAAACAATATCAATACAGTACTTGGAACCATGCCTATCAAAATACCCCATAAATCAAGTTTGTTGAAATAGCTCTATCATCACATTTGAACCAATATGACATTTAGACCTATCTGTAAACTACATATTTTTCCAGGAAGGATCTGTGGCAAAAAAAAAAAAGTAGCCTACATGACTATTGCGTATTTGATTAACTAACTAACTTAATCAAATCAGCTCCAAACAAAATTAGTTTCTTATTAAAATTAGTGAAGACCCACCACGTGAACGCGCACTAGAATCGCGCGTTCAAATATTTGCTCCCGTGTGCTCGTTCAGGTTGTTAGACCAGAGACCAGTCAGCGACTCTTCAGCTCCAGCTAGCAGGATTACCTCTTGTCAGTGTGTCTCTGACAACGCTATAGATAAATATGTCAAAGTTGGAGCAGATCCTTGTTCTCGACCCCCCCTGTGACCTCAGATTTAAAGGTAAGTGCATTTTACCTTTACATTTTTTAATGTATTTTTTGTGTTTGAAATCTCCGAGACAAGCCTGTAATTGTCGGATGATTTCACATTCCCCTTCGGTTCGTTTCGTAGCTAACGCGTTGGGCTGGCCACCAGCGCCATTTTGTTCGGGAAAGGAGACAGGCCGCTGTGTGAATCACCGTACTGTAAGTGACGTGGTCAACCAGCGTGGGGTTTTGGCTTCTTGACATAAACTGGCGAATCGTTTTGCCTCTGACTGCATGCCATCTTTCCCGTTTCTTATGACAAGACTGTCCAGATAAGGAATACCTGGGGCGGATAGGTTAACGTTTACTAGCGCAGAAGTTTAAAACTTGCTAACCAATATACTAACATACAAGGAGGACATGCAGTTAACCAACTAGCTAAAGGTGTCCTGCTTGTGAAGTAGTCATTGGTGGTTATACTAGCTAGTTAGGTATGTAACTAACGTATTTTAAATCAGTCATTTGGTTGGTGAATGGTTGCAACGTTTGAACGTAGTTAGGTAGCAAATGTTAACGTTAGCCGTTCTAACTATCTTGTCGTTTATTGCACTTATTAAAAAAACAAGTCGGAATAAACATTTACAAACAAACCGAAAATAAATGTATTTTATGCACTCAGCTGCTCAATCGGTGCTTTCTGTGCTATCGCACCGGTTCGTTCAGAGGGCGAGGTTCTCCACCTAACGTTACATGGTTCTTCTGAGGTTTAACGGGCGGTTGGCATCCAATTTGTTGCATTACCGCCACCTACTAGACTGAGGTACAAACTAACTCCCTTATACTTTGCTTGAAAAACAAAAATTTACAAAATATATACCCTACCATCTAACACTACTCTCACCAATTTAAAAAGTGATATAAAATTAACACCACACTACTCCACTAATTAAATGTATTTTCTTCCTACCTCATGCCATCATCCTGTAACCCTTCTGACACCGAACCCAAACCAGCTGCGCGCCTGCGCTATCGTGCATAAATGTATTTTGCCCCCCCCCCCACCACCAAACGCGATCACGACACGCAGGTTAAAATATCAAAACAAACGCTGAACCAATGACATTAATTTGGGGACAGGTCGAAAAGCATTAAACATGTATGGCAATTTAGCTAGCTAGCTTGCACTTGCTAGCTAACGTTAATTTGTCCTATTTAGCTAGCTTGCTGTTGCTAGCTAATTTGTCCTGGGATATAAACATTGAGTTGTTATTTTACCTGAAATGCACAAGGACCTCTTCTCCGACAATTACTCCACACAAAAAACGGCCAACCGAATCGTTTCTAGTCATCTCTCCTCCTTCCAGGCTTTTTCATTGTTGAACTTATATGGTGATCCATCTAAACTTTCATTGTATTACCACGACAACCGGCAACAAAGTTCGTCTTTCAATCACCCACGTGGGTATAACCAATGAGGAGATGGCACGGGGGTACCTGCTTCTATAAACCAATGAGGAGATGACTTTCAGCGCGATCTGCGTCAGAAATAGGAACGACTTCTATTTTAGCCCTTGGCGTCGTTGGCGCAATAATTGAATAACATGGATTTCTACATTTATTTTGCGACGCTCGCGCACGCGACGTTTCCGGTCTGGTCAGCATGTGACGTCAAGTCTAGCACACCTAAATACCTCTCTGCAGATGCCACCACCACCACCTCTATTTTCTGTGACTTCCGTTCCATCTCTGCAGTACAGTGGAAAACCATTGCTATAAATGCTAACAATCCAATCTTACCAAAACGTATAACTTTTGGTACTATCCCTCTGTACTGGTATATCTCTACTACTCTCACCACTCCTCCCCTTTGACCCATCTTCCTGTACTTTCTTCACTGCCTCAGCATATGACAACTTCTGCATTACTCTAACCCTGGAAACCTCAACCTGCCTCTCTCTCACAGGGGACATTTCTGATCCCCAGCCCCATAGGCACCCCTACAATTAACACATTCTACTACTTGCCCCAATACTACACATTCCTTTGTCTCATGCCCTTCTGCACACTTCTGACACCTTGAACCCTCCTTCCTACACACTGCTGCCACATAGGAACACCTTGGACCCTCCTTACTACACACTGCTGCCACATAGGAACACCTTGAACCCTCCCTCCTACACACTGCTGCTACATAGGAACACCTTGGACCCTCCCTCCTACACACTGCTGCTACATAGGAACACCTTGGACCCTCCCTCCTACACACTGCTGCCACATAGGAACACCTTGGACCCTCCTTACTACACACTGCTGCCACATAGGAACACCTTGGACCCTCCTTACTACACACTGCTGCCACATAGGAACACCTTGGACCCTCCCTCCTACACACTGCTGCTACATAGGAACACCTTGGACCCTCCCTCCTACACACTGCTGCCACATAGGAACACCTTGGACCCTCCCTCCTACACACTGCTGCTACATAGGAACACCTTAGACCCTCCCTCCTACACACTGCTGCTACATAGGAACACCTTGGACCCTCCCTCCTACACACTGCTGCCACATAGGAACACCTTGGACCCTCCTTACTACACACTGCTGCCACATAGGAACACCTTGGACCCTCCTTACTACACACTGCTGCCACATAGGAACACCTTGGACCCTCCCTCCTACACACTGCTGCTACATAGGAACACCTTGGACCCTCCCTCCTACACACTGCTGCCACATAGGAACACCTTGGACCCTCCCTCCTACACACTGCTGCCACATAGGAACACCTTGGACCCTCCCTCCTACACACTGCTGCTACATAGGAACACCTTGGACCCTCCCTCCTACACACTGCTGCTACATAGGAACACCTTGGACCCTCCCTCCTACACACTGCTGCCACATAGGAACACCTTGGACCCTCCTTACTACACACTGCTGCCACATAGGAACACCTTGGACCCTCCTTACTACACACTGCTGCCACATAGGAACACCTTGGACCCTCCCTCCTACACACTGCTGCTACATAGGAACACCTTGGACCCTCCCTCCTACACACTGCTGCCACATAGGAACACCTTGGACCCTCCCTCCTACACACTGCTGCTACATAGGAACACCTTGGACCCTCCCTCCTACACACTGCTGCTACATAGGAACACCTTGGACCCTCCCTCCTACACACTGCTGCCACATAGGAACACCTTGCACCCTCCTTACTACACACTGCTGCCACATAGGAACACCTTGAACCCTCCTTACTACACACTGCTGCCACATAGGAACACCTTGGACCCTCCCTCCTACACACTGCTGCTACATAGGAACACCTTGGACCCTCCCTCCTACACACTGCTGCCACATAGGAACACCTTGGACCCTCCCTCCTACACACTGCTGCTACATAGGAACACCTTGGACCCTCCCTCCTACACACTGCTGCTACATAGGAACACCTTGGACCCTCCTTACTACACACTGCTGCCACATAGGAACACCTTGGACCCTCCTTACTACACACTGCTGCCACATAGGAACACCTTGGACCCTCCCTCCTACACACTGCTGCTACATAGGAACACCTTGGACCCTCCTTCCTACACACTGCTGCTACATAGGAACACCTTGTACCCTCCCTTCTACACACTGCTGCCACATAGGAACACCTTGGACCCTCCCTTCTACACACTGCTGCCACATAGGAACACCTTGGACCCTCCCTTATACACACTGCTGCCACATAGGAACACCTTGGACCCTCCCTTCTACACACTGCTGCCACATAGGAACACCTTGGACCCTCCCTTCTACACACTGCTGCCACATAGGAACACCTTGGACCATCCCTTCTACACACTGCTGCCACATAGGAACACCTTGGACCCTCCCTCCTACACACTGCTGCTACATAGGAACACCTTGGACCCTCCCTCCTACACACTGCTGCCACATAGGAACACCTTGGACCCTCCCTCCTACACACTGCTGCTACATAGGAACACCTTGGACCCTCCCTCCTACACACTGCTGCTACATAGGAACACCTTGGACCCTCCCTCCTACACACTGCTGCCACATAGGAACACCTTGGACCCTCCTTACTACACACTGCTGCCACATAGGAACACCTTGGACCCTCCTTACTACACACTGCTGCCACATAGGAACACCTTGGACCCTCCCTCCTACACACTGCTGCTACATAGGAACACCTTGGACCCTCCCTCCTACACACTGCTGCCACATAGGAACACCTTGGACCCTCCCTCCTACACACTGCTGCTACATAGGAACACCTTGGACCCTCCCTCCTACACACTGCTGCTACATAGGAACACCTTGGACCCTCCCTCCTACACACTGCTGCCACATAGGAACACCTTGGACCCTCCTTACTACACACTGCTGCCACATAGGAACACCTTGGACCCTCCTTACTACACACTGCTGCCACATAGGAACACCTTGGACCCTCCCTCCTACACACTGCTGCTACATAGGAACACCTTGGACCCTCCTTCCTACACACTGCTGCTACATAGGAACACCTTGTACCCTCCCTTCTACACACTGCTGCCACATAGGAACACCTTGGACCCTCCCTTCTACACACTGCTGCCACATAGGAACACCTTGGACCCTCCCTTATACACACTGCTGCCACATAGGAACACCTTGGACCCTCCCTTCTACACACTGCTGCCACATAGGAACACCTTGGACCCTCCCTTCTACACACTGCTGCCACATAGGAACACCTTGGACCATCCCTTCTACACACTGCTGCCACATAGGAACACCTTGGACCCTCCCTCCTACACACTGCTGCTACATAGGAACACCTTGAACCCTCCCTCCTACACACTGCTGCCACATAGGAACACCTTGGACCCTCCCTCCTACACACTGCTGCTACATAGGAACACCTTGGACCCTCCCTCCTACACACTGCTGCTACATAGGAACACCTTGGACCCTCCCTCCTACACACTGCTGCCACATAGGAACACCTTGGACCCTCCTTACTACACACTGCTGCCACATAGGAACACCTTGGACCCTCCTTACTACACACTGCTGCCACATAGGAACACCTTGGACCCTCCCTCCTACACACTGCTGCTACATAGGAACACCTTGGACCCTCCCTCCTACACACTGCTGCCACATAGGAACACCTTGGACCCTCCCTCCTACACACTGCTGCTACATAGGAACACCTTGGACCCTCCCTCCTACACACTGCTGCTACATAGGAACACCTTGGACCCTCCCTCCTACACACTGCTGCCACATAGGAACACCTTGGACCCTCCTTACTACACACTGCTGCCACATAGGAACACCTTGGACCCTCCTTACTACACACTGCTGCCACATAGGAACACCTTGGACCCTCCCTCCTACACACTGCTGCTACATAGGAACACCTTGGACCCTCCTTCCTACACACTGCTGCTACATAGGAACACCTTGTACCCTCCCTTCTACACACTGCTGCCACATAGGAACACCTTGGACCCTCCCTTCTACACACTGCTGCCACATAGGAACACCTTGGACCCTCCCTTATACACACTGCTGCCACATAGGAACACCTTGGACCCTCCCTTCTACACACTGCTGCCACATAGGAACACCTTGGACCCTCCCTTCTACACACTGCTGCCACATAGGAACACCTTGGACCATCCCTTCTACACACTGCTGCCACATAGGAACACCTTGGACCCTCCCTTCTACACACTGCTGCCACATAGGAACACCTTGGACCCTCCCTTATACACACACACACATGCCCATAAGCTCGACACCTGTAACATCTTAATGTATTCGGCACATACGCTCGTACAGGATAACTTATATATCCTAACTTCATATTGTCGGGCAAGGACTCGACGTCAAAGCTCAAAAGTGCAGACAATGACTCTTCTGTTTCCCCACTCTCGTCACCCTGTCTGCGTCGCATCAAACGACAAGCATCACATACACCGGGAATCTTTCCCCCCTCAGCTGGTCAACTTTTATATCACTCCTTTCATTGGTGCTCTTTTCTTGAGAGCGAAACAACTCACTTTTCTTGCCCCCTGTTTGTTTTACTCCGAGCGCCCTTCTCCCTCTGACCAACAGAAACAAACAATTATCACTAGACCACTTATGGTTACCCTCGCCGATTCCACATTACCCAACTCTTTTTTTAAATTTTCTTCCACCCAGCATGAATCCACAAATGGATCAGCTTAAAGGCAAGAGTCCACTTTTTCCATAAACTTCACTTAACGCTGGGCCTGGGTGTTACTAATGACCTGGACCAGAGCTAGCCGTGCCCCCTGGTAGCTCTGGTCCTGGGTGTTACTGATGACCTGGACCAGAGCTAGCCGTGCCCCCTGGTAGCTCTGGTCCTGGGTGTTACTGATGACCTGGATCAGAGCTAGCCGTGCCCCCTGGTAGCTCTGGTCCTGGGTGTTACTGATGACCTGGACTAGGGGGCAGGTCATCAGTAGGGGCACGGCTAGCTCTGGTCCAGGTCATCAGTAACACCCAGGACCAGAGCTACCGGGGGACACGGCTAGCTCTGGTCCATGCCCTCTGATACGTCTTCTGATCAGTCAGCCCAACTTCTGACCATCAGTCACAAGATGTTTTATTTACCCCCTTCAACAAATTAAACCCGAGGCTCACTAACTGCTTTCTGGAAGACTCAAGGACAACGGTAGGAGAGCATGCAACAATTTTAGGAAAATAAATTGCATGTCAGGTAATTGGCCAGCTCTCTCCCTTCCCAGGCTCAATGAGAAGGTAAATGGGCCATGTCAGGAGAAAACATGCATCTTCTCTTTAACCTCAACACCAAATGACAAACATAATGTAAATGTAATTGTGTTTAGGTAGTTAGGGTGTAAGTAGCAAGACTGCTGGCTCCAATACCATACCACTTGTGTGTTGACGCAAACTAGGATTATAATGACTTCATTTTTTAAACTCTCGTGACGAGTATGTGACCCTGAAAAGGTTAGTAGCTCAGTACATTCTCTCTAGGAGGATGGACCTGTACAGCCTAGATCCTGTCTAGGAGGACGGACCTGTACAGCCTAGATCCTGTCTAGGAGGATGGACCTGTACAGCCTAGATCCTGTCTAGGAGGATGGCCCTGTACAGCCTAGATCCTGTCTAGGAGGATGGCCCTGTACAGCCTAGATCCTGTCTAGGAGGATGGCCCTGTGCAGCCTAGATCCTGTCTAGGAGGATGGCCCTGTGCAACCTAGATCCTGTCTAGCGATCTAGCCTAGATCCTGTCTAGCCTAGATCCTGTCTAGCCTAGATCCCGTGCAGCCTAGATCCTGTCTAGGAGGATGGCCCTGTGCAGCCTAGATCCTGTCTAGGAGGATGGCCCTGTGCAGCCTAGATCCTGTCTAGGAGGATGGCCCTGTGCAGCCTAGATCCTGTCTAGCGATCTAGCCTAGATCCTGTCTAGCCTAGATCCTGTCTAGCCTAGATCCCGTGCAGCCTAGATCCTGTCTAGGAGGATGGCCCTGTGCAGCCTGTATCCTGTCTAGGAGGATGGCCCTGTGCAGCCTGGATCCTGTCTAGGAGGATGGCCCTGTGCAGCCTAGATCCTGTCTAGGAGGATGGCCCTGTGCAGCCTGGATCCTGTCTAGGAGGATAGCCCCGTGCAGCCTAGATCCTGTCTAGGAGGATGGCCCTGTGCCGCCTGGATCCTGTCTAGGAGGATGGCCCTGTGCAGCCTAGATCCTGTCTAGGAGGATGGCCCTGTGCAGCCTAGATCCTGTCTAGGAGGATGGCCCTGTGCAGCCTAGATCCTGTCTAGGAGGATGGCCCTGTGCAGCCTAGATCCTGTCTAGCGATCTAGCCTAGATCCTGTCTAGCCTAGATCCTGTCTAGCCTAGATCCCGTGCAGCCTAGATCCTGTCTAGGAGGATGGCCCTGTGCAGCCTGGATCCTGTCTAGGAGGATGGCCCTGTGCAGCCTGGATCCTGTCTAGGAGGATGGCCCTGTGCAGCCTGGATCCTGTCTAGGAGGATGGCCCTGTGCAGCCTAGATCCTGTCTAGGAGGATGGCCCTGTGCAGCCTGGATCCTGTCTAGGAGGATAGCCCCGTGCAGCCTAGATCCTGTCTAGGAGGATGGCCCTGTGCCGCCTGGATCCTGTCTAGGAGGATGGCCCTGTGCAGCCTAGATCCTGTCTAGGAGGATGGCCCTGTGCAACCTAGATCCTGTCTAGCGATCTAGCCTAGATCCTGTCTAGCCTAGATCCTGTCTAGCCTAGATCCCGTGCAGCCTAGATCCTGTCTAGGAGGATGGCCCTGTGCAGCCTAGATCCTGTCTAGGAGGATGGCCCTGTGCAGCCTAGATCCTGTCTAGGAGGATGGCCCTGTGCAGCCTAGATCCTGTCTAGCGATCTAGCCTAGATCCTGTCTAGCCTAGATCCTGTCTAGCCTAGATCCCGTGCAGCCTAGATCCTGTCTAGGAGGATGGCCCTGTGCAGCCTGTATCCTGTCTAGGAGGATGGCCCTGTGCAGCCTGGATCCTGTCTAGGAGGATGGCCCTGTGCAGCCTAGATCCTGTCTAGGAGGATGGCCCTGTGCAGCCTGGATCCTGTCTAGGAGGATAGCCCCGTGCAGCCTAGATCCTGTCTAGGAGGATGGCCCTGTGCCGCCTGGATCCTGTCTAGGAGGATGGCCCTGTGCAGCCTAGATCCTGTCTAGGAGGATGGCCCTGTGCAGCCTAGATCCTGTCTAGGAGGATGGCCCTGTGCAGCCTAGATCCTGTCTAGGAGGATGGCCCTGTGCAGCCTAGATCCTGTCTAGCGATCTAGCCTAGATCCTGTCTAGCCTAGATCCTGTCTAGCCTAGATCCCGTGCAGCCTAGATCCTGTCTAGGAGGATGGCCCTGTGCAGCCTGGATCCTGTCTAGGAGGATGGCCCTGTGCAGCCTGGATCCTGTCTAGGAGGATGGCCCTGTGCAGCCTGGATCCTGTCTAGGAGGATGGCCCTGTGCAGCCTAGATCCTGTCTAGGAGGATGGCCCTGTGCAGCCTGGATCCTGTCTAGGAGGATAGCCCCGTGCAGCCTAGATCCTGTCTAGGAGGATGGCCCTGTGCCGCCTGGATCCTGGCTAGGAGGATGGCCCTGTGCAGCCTAGATCCTGTCACAAAATAACTATATAGGAGTTGACAACTGTCTCAACCGTTCTTTCTGAATTGAATTTGAACACAGGCTCAAGGCTGTGCAATAACACACTGTGTTCTCTAGGAGATTAGGATGTTAATTGGTTAGCCACCGAAATACATTTTGACCGGTCATGCTTATCGGTTTATAGGTTAATTTGAATAATTGTGTGGAATTTAAATTGCCGCGTTGTGTATTTTCGTTAGTCCTCATGCATTTTGTTTATCACCTGTCAGACAGCATACAGAGCCTAGTTTGAGGAGAGGAATACCACCTGTCTCCGACAGCATACAGAGTAGCTCCTCAGTCTCTCGTCTACTGGAGTGAAGCCTGCTTTTAGAAGCCCCAGTCATTGTTCAACAAATATCACTTCTAAATGCAATCGCTTGTTAACTTATGGCCACGATTTTAAAATTATTTTCTTCTCAATCTCAACTTGAAAAGCGTGCCTTCCATTTGCATGCGTAGGCGATAGCCTGGCTGCCGTCGACTATTTACCAGTGGTTCACCCACCACTTTGCAATGGGAGCTTGAGGCAGTATATTTGTTTGCAACGAGGCGTGTCTTACCTTGCTTCAACGTAGCCTTGTGAAAATCCATCCGTAGAAATGAGGAGGCAGTTATTATAGACTTCCTCGTGCCATTAACCAGCATTTCTCTCCTGTTCTATTGCTTTTCATATCAGCTTTATTTTGTAGTACAGAAGACAAAGGCACAATCCCGGTCCTAGTATCAACCCGTCCCGGTCCTGGTATCAACCCATCCTGGTATCAACCCGTCCCGTCCTGGTATCAACCCGTCCCGGTCCTGGTATCAACCCGTCCCGGTCCTGGTATCAACCCGTCCCGGTCCTGGTATCAACCCGTCCCGGTCCTGGTATCAACCCGTCCCGGTCCTGGTATCAACCCGTCCTGGTATCAACCCGTCCCGGTATCAACCCGTCCTGGTATCAACCCGTCCTGGTCATGGTATCTACCCGTCCTGGTATCTACCCGTCCTGGTATCTACCCGTCCTGGTATCAACCCGTCCTGGTATCAACCCGTCCTGGTCCTGGTATCTACCCGTCCTGGTATCTACCCGTCCTGGTCATGGTATCAACCCGTCCTGGTATCAACCCGTCATGGTATCAACCCGTCCTGGTCATGGTATCAACCCGTCCTGGTATCAACCCGTCCTGGTCCTGGTATCAACCTGTCCTGGTATCTACCCATCCTGGTATCAACCCATTGTAGTTGCTATTTGATTCCCCCTCTTTCTAAATTTCTAATGGAGATTTCCATCTGTCAGATATGGATTGAGTTTAATTAGCTGCTTCACCGGCTCCGATGCTCGTCGGATGTGGCAGGGCTTGCAGACTACTACGGACTAAAAAGGGAATCTCAGCCGCGAGCTAAATGACTTTTACTCGCACTTCGAGGCAAGCAACACTAAAGCATGCATGAGAGCACCGGGGGCCCCCTCAGGGGTGTGTACTTAGTCCCCTCCTGTACTCCCTGTTCACCCACGATTGCTCCATCACCATCAAGTTTGCCGACAACACAACGGTGGTAGGCCTGATCACCGACAACGATGAGAGATTCTCCATTAGTCCTGAGCTAGGCTTAATCTGTGTCTGGGAAACTGCCCCTCGCTGACTGGAACAGATTGCTGGGCAAGAAGTTCAAACGCAAAATAAAATAACATTTTTAGGATGTTTAGTCCCCTCTACCCATGCTGCTGTTAAAAACGAATGGTTCTGTGACGTTCCTGTCCTTAACCCATTGGTCCCGTGGTGGGCTAACCCAGTGCCCGTGGTCCCGTGGTGGGCTAACCCAGTACCCGTGGTCCCGTGGTGGGCTAACCCAGCACGTCCAGGCCTAATCTCACTTCGCTGTGGTGATCAGTGTATTGAGTAGGTCATAGTAATCTAGAAAAACGTTGGTTATTGATTAATGTTAGAGGGTTGATGAATGGTCATTGATCCTGAAGCAAAAAAAAAAACAGAATCCTATTTGCAATTCCTCAGCTTGTCTCTAAGCAAGAGGATGTGATCATAGGTTGAATTGGGTCTACCTGTGTTGTCATATAGGCCCCATCAGTATCAAACTAAACCCAAGCTTTCCGTGGGAGTATAACCAAACGCATGACTGAAATGCTGTTCCATGTTCCTCAGATCTTGTTGTTGATGTTGTTGTTTCTGATTTTGATGGAATAATTTCCTCCCTAGGTGTGGATGGAACAGCAGTGACGACTGTGAGGAGCGTAGTGGCACTAGAGGTGGAAAACGAGCGTAGAACCATAGTAGGTTACTTGAGTGAGTCAGAATGCTGTTTGGTGCAATGACAGACATAGACCCTGTCTTTCAGTATATCATCTGATCTGAAACAGTGTTATGGTCAAGCCAGGTCATGGCAAAACATGCCCTAATGAACCTATCAGCTGGGAAAATGGATACACAACAACCTCCATTCAGCTCTGCAGGGCTAACTAATCACAAATTCATCTGAGATTGGTGTAATTTGACTTGGCATCCAGCTGTGTTGACAACATGATGGAACATCACCCCATCAAGGACTGTGTTGGCACGATACTGGCTGGTTAAAGCTGGACCGTGTTGGCACCATGCTGGCTGGTTAAAGCTGGACCGTGTTGGCACCATGCTGGCTGGTTAAAGCTGGACCGTGTTGGCACCGTGCTGGCTGGTTAAAGCTGGACCGTGTTGGCACCGTGCTGGCTGGTTAAAGCTGGACCGTGTTGGCACCGTGCTGGCTGGTTAAAGCTGGACCGTGTTGGCACCGTGCTGGCTGGTTAAAGCTGGACCGTGTTGGCACCTTGCTGGCTGGTTAAAGCTGGACCGTGTTGGCACCTTGCTGGCTGGTTAAAGCTGGACCGTGTTGGCACCGTGCTGGCTGGTTAAAGCTGGACCGTGTTGGCACCGTGCTGGCTGGTTAAAGCTGGACCGTGTTGGCACCGTGCTGGCTGGTTAAAGCTGGACCGTGTTGGCACCGTGCTGGCTGGTTAAAGCTGGACCGTGTTGGCACCATGCTGGCTGGTTAAAGCTGGACCGTGTTGGCACCATGCTGGCTGGTTAAAGCTGGACCGTGTTGGTACCGTGCTGGCTGGTTAAAGCTGGACCGTGTTGGCACCGTGCTGGCTGGTTAAAGCTGGACCGTGTTGGCACCATGCTGGCTGGTTAAAGCTGGACCGTGTTGGCACCGTGCTGGCTGGTTAAAGCTGGACCGTGTTGGCACCGTGCTGGCTGGTTAAAGCTGGACCGTGTTGGCACCATGCTGGCTGGTTAAAGCTGGACCGTGTTGGCACCGTGCTGGCTGGTTAAAGCTGGACCGTGTTGGCACCGTGCTGGCTGGTTAAAGCTGGACCGTGTTGGCACCGTGCTGGCTGGTTAAAGCTGGACCGTGTTGGCACCGTGCTGGCTGGTTAAAGCTGGACCGTGTTGGCACCGTGCTGGCTGGTTAAAGCTGGACCGTGTTGGCACCGTGCTGGCTGGTTAAAGCTGGACCGTGTTGGCACCTTGCTGGCTGGTTAAAGCTGGACCGTGTTGGCACCGTGCTGGCTGGTTAAAGCTGGACCGTGTTGGCACCGTGCTGGCTGGTTAAAGCTGGACCGTGTTGGCACCGTGCTGGCTGGTTAAAGCTGGACCGTGTTGGCACCGTGCTGGCTGGTTAAAGCTGGACCGTGTTGGCACCGTGCTGGCTGGTTAAAGCTGGACCGTGTTGGCACCGTGCTGGCTGGTTAAAGCTGGACCGTGTTGGCACCGTGCTGGCTGGTTAAAGCTGGACCGTGTTGGCACCGTGCTGGCTGGTTAAAGCTGGACCGTGTTGGCACCGTGCTGGCTGGTTAAAGCTGGACCGTGTTGGCACCATGCTGGCTGGTTAAAGCTGGACCGTGTTGGCACCATGCTGGCTGGTTAAAGCTGGACCGTGTTGGTACCGTGCTGGCTGGTTAAAGCTGGACCGTGTTGGCACCGTGCTGGCTGGTTAAAGCTGGACCGTGTTGGCACCATGCTGGCTGGTTAAAGCTGGACCGTGTTGGCACCGTGCTGGCTGGTTAAAGCTGGACCGTGTTGGCACCATGCTGGCTGGTTAAAGCTGGACCGTGTTGGCACCATGCTGGCTGGTTAAAGCTGGACCGTGTTGGCACCGTGCTGGTTGGTTAAAGCTGGATCATGCTGGCTGTTAATGTCCTTATAGGAAACAGCAGACCAGCTGTCACAAGATGGACAGAGAGCAGCAGTGGCCTAATGATGGTAGCTAATGTCTCCCCGTGGATTTTACTCTAGTCAGTCAACCTGATTCAACAAATCAGGTCACAAAGGCTGCATTTACACAGGAAACCCAATTATTCGGCAAAAGATCTGATCCGATTGATCAAAAGACAAATTAGTGTCAAAAGTTCATAATTCAGTTGACTGTGTCCAACGCAATCATAGTTCATCCATCTCCAATATGGAGAGCATGGGATCTCCTCTCCATATGATATTACCTGAGCTAAGGGAACCTTAAATTGGTTTAATCAATTAGGATTTGGCTTATAGCCTCGGAAAGCGTTACGTAGTGCAATGGCCTGTTTATGTACTGTTGGTGTATCGAATGACTCTGACAAGTCTTGATCCTAGGTGTTGCATCCATTTACACCTTTTTAAAGGGGCAATCCGCAGTTGAAACAATAACAAAGTGTTATTTTCCCCCTCCCAACACCAACAAATGGGCTATAAATACTAGAGGTCGACCTCTAATAAATACACAGCGTTACCACTTTGTTTGCCTTGGCCAGAGGGACAGTGTGTAGTAGACTGTATACAACGGTTGTTACTATTAGTAGCCTACAGTTGATCAGACTGTGAAAAAATGGTCTTGTTTTCATCCCGTAAAAGCATGTCAAATCGCTAATGTTTTGCTGTAGGCTTCAACAACGTTTATGTAAAGACTTTTTGCTTGTCGGAGAGTGTCTTATCACCAGGGTTGGGTAGGTTACTTTAATTTCTAAATGTAATCTGTTACTAGTTACTTGTCCAAAATTGTAATCGACAACGTAACGTTTGGATTATCTAAACTCAGTAACTTAATCTGATTACTTTCCCCTTAAGAGACATTGGAAGACAGAAAATGTTCCTTCAAACACATTTGGAGTCATAGTGGTCTCTGACTGCTGGTCAGACTCGCTCGGGCTGAACAAACTTAAAATTGCGCCTTTTTTTCAATGCTGAATTAACTGTAATTTGAGAAAACAAAGGTGTCGGTGTAAACTCGGCAAAAAAAGAAATATCCCTTTTTCAGGACCCTGTCTTTCAAAGATAATTTGTAAAAATCCAAATAACTTCACAGATCGTAAAGGTTTAAACACTGTTTCCCATGCTTGTTCAATGACCCATAAACAATTAATGAACATGCACCTGTGGAACGATCGTTAAGACACTAACAGCTTACAGACGGTAGGCAATTAAGGTCACAGTTATGAAAACTTAGGACACTAAAGGGGCCTTTCTACTGACTCTGGAAAAACTCCAAAAGAAAGATGCCTAGTATCTGTAGTATTTCTTATTAAACTAAATCAAAAGTGGTGAGGTGCTGCCACACCTAATTGGAAAAGGCGGGGGGGATACCCAGTCAGTTGTACTTGAACTGAAATGTGTCTTCCGCATTTAACCCAACCCCTCTGAATCAGAGAGGTGCAGGGAGCTGCCTTAACCCCACTGTTCCCCGGGGCGCTGAAGACGTGGACGTCGGGGAACAGTGGGGTTAACTTCCTTGTTCAGGGGAAGAACAACAGATTTTTTTTACCTTGTCAGCTCGGGGATTCGATCCAGCAACCTTTCGGTTACTGGCCCAATGTTCTAACCACTAGGCTACCTGCTGCCCCAAAAGTGCTGAGGTAAATGCCAGACGTTTTCTGGGCGGCCATGCTGACGATCCAGGATCTCAATAGGATCATTTTAACCACGTTTTCAGGCTTTATAGTGTTTGTTTACATTTACTTTGTTTAGAGACGTTGGATTAAATAGCTAATATTTGGTTTGTGATTGGGTATAACAGAACTAAGCTAATGAGGCATTAAAGTGGACGTGTACCTATTAACCAAAATCTAAATTTTAGAAACGTTTTACGTATACAGTCCTATTAGGAAACTTACTATTAAGGAACTTACACAACTGTCCATAACTTAAATCTGCAATATGTGCCTTTTTTGAGCGACCTGGCAAAATTCACACAGAAATGCAAGTTATAGATCTGTCATTCTCATTGAAAGCAAGTCTAAGAAGCAGTAGATCTATTCTATGTGCACTATTTCTATGTTTTCTTTGCCCTAGCATTAAACAGCTGGTTGAGTTTGTGAAACACTGCTCTAGGCTATAGTTGCTTTGTTTTGTCACATGAACTGACATTAGGCCAATTTATTTGAATTTTAGCAACCAGGAAATGGCGGTGTGATTTCTGCATAGTGCATGTTAAATAATCAAACATCTGATTTGGTTTAGAATTAAAACGGGTATGGATACAACGACATGAACCGATTTGAAACAACAAACAAAAAAATAGCAGAAATCTTTTGTTTATTTGAATACAAAGTTTGAATTTGGCTAAATAGATACACTTACCCTATTCTTCAAGAATCAATAGGTGTGTATATATATGATTAATTTATAAGCCCAAAAATGGATGTAACAAATCCAGAAAAAAAAAGTGATAAATTACAACCTCGTATTATACAGTGAGCTGTCTTGTTAACCCAGAGT